>NW_027328088.1:0-64287 GCF_047675955.1 Chlorocebus sabaeus | reverse complement strand
TAACAACAGAACACAGAAGCAGTTTCTCAGAAAGCTTCTTTCCAGTTTTGAACGGAAGATATTTCCTTTTTCACCATAGCCCTCTATGGGCTTCCAAATATCCCTTTGCCAATTCCACAAGAACAGCCTTAGCGAAAGGCTTCTTGAAGGAAAGATGTAACTCTGTGAGATGAATTAACAGAACACAGAGCAGTTTCTCAGAAAGCTTCTTTCCAGTTTTGAACGGAAGATATTTCCTTTTTCACCATAGCCCTCTATGGGCTTCCAAATATCCCTTTGCCAATTCCACAAGAACAGCCTTAGCGAAAGGCTTCTTGAAGGGAAAGATGTAACTCCTGTGAGCTGAATTAACAGAACACAGAGCAGTTTCTCAGAAAGCTTCTTTCCAGTTTTGAACGGAAGATATTTCCTTTTTCACCATAGCCCTCTATGGCTTCCAAATATCCCTTTGCCAACTCCACAAGAACAGCCTTAGCGAAAGGCTTCTTGAAGGGAAAGATGTAACTCTGTGAGATGAATTAACAGAACACAGAGCAGTTTCTCCAGAAAGCTTCTTTCCAGTTTGGGAACGGAAGATATTTCCTTTTTCACCATAGCCCTCTATGGGCTTCCAAATATCCCTTTGCCAATTCCACAAGAACAGCCTTAGCGAAAGGCTTCTTGAAGGGAAAGATGTAACTCTGTGAGATGAATTAACAGAACACAGAGCAGTATCTCAGAAAGCTTCTTTCCAGTTTTGAACGGAAGATATTTCCTTTTTCACGTAGCCCTCTATGGGCTTCCAAATATCCCTTTGCCAATTCCACAAGAACAGCCTTAGCGAAAGACTTCTTGAAGGGAAAGATGTAACTCTGTGAGATGAATTAACAGAACACAGAGCAGTTTCTCAAAAGCTTCTTTCCAGTTTTGAACGGAAGATATTTCCTTTTTCACCATAGCCCTCTATGGGCTTCCAAATATCCCTTTGCCAATTCCACAAGAACAGCCTTAGCGAAAGGCTTCTTGAAGGGAAAGATGTAACTCTGTGAGATGAATTAACAGAACACAGAGCAGTTTCTCAGAAAGCTTCTTTCCAGTTTTGAACGGAAGATATTTCCTTTTTCACCATAGCCCTCTATGGGCTTCCAAATATCCCTTTGCCAATTCCACAAGAACAGCCTTAGCGAAAGGCTTCTTGAAGGGAAAGATGTAACTCTGTGAGATGAATTAACAGAACACAGAGCAGTTTCTCAGAAAGCTTCTTTCCAGTTTTGAACGGAAGATATTTCCTTTTTCACCATAGCCCTCTATGGGCTTCCAAATATCCCTTTGCCAATTCCACAAGAACAGCCTTAGCGAAAGGCTTCTTGAAGGGAAAGATGTAACTCTGTGAGATGAATTAACAGAACACAGAGCAGTTTCTCAGAAAGCTTCTTTCCAGTTTTGAACGGAAGATATTTCCTTTTTCACCATAGCCCTCTATGGGCTTCCAAATATCCCTTTGCCAATTCCACAAGAACAGCCTTAGCGAAAGGCTTCTTGAAGGGAAAGATGTAACTCTGTGAGATGAATTAACAGAACACAGAGCAGTTTCTCAGAAAGCTTCTTTCCAGTTTTGAACGGAAGATATTTCCTTTTTCACCATAGCCCTCTATGGGCTTCCAAATATCCCTTTGCCAATTCCACAAGAACAGCCTTAGCGAAAGGCTTCTTGAAGGGAAAGATGTAACTCTGTGAGATGAATTAACAGAACACAGAGCAGTTTCTCAGAAAGCTTCTTTCCAGTTTTGAACGGAAGATATTTCCTTTTTCACCATAGCCCTCTATGGGCTTCCAAATATCCCTTTGCCAATTCCACAAGAACAGCCTTAGCGAAAGGCTTCTTGAAGGGAAAGATGTAACTCTGTGAGATGAATTAACAGAACACAGAGCAGTTTCTCAGAAAGCTTCTTTCCAGTTTTGAACGGAAGATATTTCCTTTTTCACCATAGCCCTCTATGGGCTTCCAAATATCCCTTTGCCAATTCCACAAGAACAGCCTTAGCGAAAGGCTTCTTGAAGGGAAAGATGTAACTCTGTGAGATGAATTAACAGAACACAGAGCAGTTTCTCAGAAAGCTTCTTTCCAGTTTTGAACGGAAGATATTTCCTTTTTCACCGTAGCCCTCTATGGGCTTCCAAATATCCGTTTGCCAATTCCACAAGAACAGCCTTAGCGAAAGGCTTCTTGAAGGGAAAGATGTAACTCTGTGAGATGAATTAACAGAACACAGAGCAGTTTCTCAGAAAGCTTCTTTCCAGTTTTGAACGGAAGATATTTCCTTTTTCACCGTAGCCCTCTATGGGCTTCCAAATATCCCTTTGCCAATTCCACAAGAGCAGCCTTAGCGAAAGGCTTCTTGAAGGGAAAGATGTAACTCTGTGAGATGAATTAACAGAACACAGAGCAGTTTCTCAGAAAGCTTCTTTCCAGTTTTGAACGGAAGATATTTCCTTTTTCACCATAGCCCTCTATGGGCTTCCAAATATCCCTTTGCCAATTCCACAAGAACAGCCTTAGCGAAAGGCTTCTTGAAGGGAAAGATGTAACTCTGTGAGATGAATTAACAGAACACAGAGCAGTTTCTCAGAAAGCTTCTTTCCAGTTTTGAACGGAAGATATTTCCTTTTTCACCATAGCCCTCTATGGGCTTCCAAATATCCCTTTGCCAATTCCACAAGAACAGCCTTAGCGAAAGGCTTCTTGAAGGGAAAGATGTAACTCTGTGAGATGAATTAACAGAACACAGAGCAGTTTCTCAGAAAGCTTCTTTCCAGTTTTGAACGGAAGATATTTCCTTTTTCACCGTAGCCCTCTATGGGCTTCCAAATATCCCTTTGCCAACTCCACAAGAACAGCCTTAGCGAAAGGCTTCTTGAAGGGAAAGATGTAACTCTGTGAGATGAATTAACAGAACACAGAGCAGTTTCTCAGAAAGCTTCTTTCCAGTTTTGAACGGAAGATATTTCCTTTTTCACCGTAGCCCTCTATGGGCTTCCAAATATCCCTTTGCCAATTCCACAAGAGCAGCCTTAGCGAAAGGCTTCTTGAAGGGAAAGATGTAACTCTGTGAGATGAATTAACAGAACACAGAGCAGTTTCTCAGAAAGCTTCTTTCCAGTTTTGAACGGAAGATATTTCCTTTTTCACCATAGCCCTCTATGGGCTTCCAAATATCCCTTTGCCAATTCCACAAGAACAGCCTTAGCGAAAGGCTTCTTGAAGGGAAAGATGTAACTCTGTGAGATGAATTAACAGAACACAGAGCAGTTTCTCAGAAAGCTTCTTTCCAGTTTTGAACGGAAGATATTTCCTTTTTCACCATAGCCCTCTATGGGCTTCCAAATATCCCTTTGCCAATTCCACAAGAACAGCCTTAGCGAAAGGCTTCTTGAAGGGAAAGATGTAACTCTGTGAGATGAATTAACAGAACACAGAGCAGTTTCTCAGAAAGCTTCTTTCCAGTTTTGAACGGAAGATATTTCCTTTTTCACCATAGCCCTCTATGGGCTTCCAAATATCCCTTTGCCAATTCCACAAGAACAGCCTTAGCGAAAGGCTTCTTGAAGGGAAAGATGTAACTCTGTGAGATGAATTAACAGAACACAGAGCAGTTTCTCAGAAAGCTTCTTTCCAGTTTTGAACGGAAGATATTTCCTTTTTCACCGTAGCCCTCTATGGGCTTCCAAATATCCCTTTGCCAATTCCACAAGAACAGCCTTAGCGAAAGGCTTCTTGAAGGGAAAGATGTAACTCTGTGAGATGAATTAACAGAACACAGAGCAGTTTCTCAGAAAGCTTCTTTCCAGTTTTGAACGGAAGATATTTCCTTTTTCACCATAGCCCTCTATGGGCTTCCAAATATCCCTTTGCCAATTCCACAAGAACAGCCTTAGCGAAAGGCTTCTTGAAGGGAAAGATGTAACTCTGTGAGATGAGTTAACAGAACACAGAGCAGTTTCTCAGAAAGCTTCTTTCCAGTTTTGAACGGAAGATATTTCCTTTTTCACCATAGCCCTCTATGGGCTTCCAAATATCCCTTTGCCAATTCCACAAGAACAGCCTTAGCGAAAGGCTTCTTGAAGGGAAAGATGTAACTCTGTGAGATGAATTAACAGAACACAGAGCAGTTTCTCAGAAAGCTTCTTTCCAGTTTTGAACGGAAGATATTTCCTTTTTCACCATAGCCCTCTATGGGCTTCCAAATATCCCTTTGCCAATTCCACAAGAACAGCCTTAGCGAAAGGCTTCTTGAAGGGAAAGATGTAACTCTGTGAGATGAATTAACAGAACACAGAGCAGTTTCTCAGAAAGCTTCTTTCCAGTTTTGAACGGAAGATATTTCCTTTTTCACCATAGCCCTCTATGGGCTTCCAAATATCCCTTTGCCAATTCCACAAGAACAGCCTTAGCGAAAGGCTTCTTGAAGGGAAAGATGTAACTCTGTGAGATGAATTAACAGAACACAGAGCAGTTTCTCAGAAAGCTTCTTTCCAGTTTTGAACGGAAGATATTTCCTTTTTCACCATAGCCCTCTATGGGCTTCCAAATATCCCTTTGCCAATTCCACAAGAACAGCCTTAGCGAAAGGCTTCTTGAAGGGAAAGATGTAACTCTGTGAGATGAATTAACAGAACACAGAGCAGTTTCTCAGAAAGCTTCTTTCCAGTTTTGAACGGAAGATATTTCCTTTTTCACCATAGCCCTCTATGGGCTTCCAAATATCCCTTTGCCAATTCCACAAGAACAGCCTTAGCGAAAGGCTTCTTGAAGGGAAAGATGTAACTCTGTGAGATGAATTAACAGAACACAGAGCAGTTTCTCAGAAAGCTTCTTTCCAGTTTTGAACGGAAGATATTTCCTTTTTCACCATAGCCCTCTATGGGCTTCCAAATATCCCTTTGCCAACTCCACAAGAACAGCCTTAGCGAAAGGCTTCTTGAAGGGAAAGATGTAACTCTGTGAGATGAATTAACAGAACACAGAGCAGTTTCTCAGAAAGCTTCTTTCCAGTTTTGAACGGAAGATATTTCCTTTTTCACCATAGCCCTCTATGGGCTTCCAAATATCCCTTTGCCAATTCCACAAGAACAGCCTTAGCGAAAGGCTTCTTGAAGGGAAAGATGTAACTCTGTGAGATGAATTAACAGAACACAGAGCAGTTTCTCAGAAAGCTTCTTTCCAGTTTTGAACGGAAGATATTTCCTTTTTCACCATAGCCCTCTATGGGCTTCCAAATATCCCTTTGCCAATTCCACAAGAACAGCCTTAGCGAAAGGCTTCTTGAAGGGAAAGATGTAACTCTGTGAGATGAATTAACAGAACACAGAGCAGTTTCTCAGAAAGCTTCTTTCCAGTTTTGAACGGAAGATATTTCCTTTTTCACCATAGCCCTCTATGGGCTTCCAAATATCCCTTTGCCAATTCCACAAGAACAGCCTTAGCGAAAGGCTTCTTGAAGGGAAAGATGTAACTCTGTGAGATGAATTAACAGAACACAGAGCAGTTTCTCAGAAAGCTTCTTTCCAGTTTTGAACGGAAGATATTTCCTTTTTCACCATAGCCCTCTATGGGCTTCCAAATATCCCTTTGCCAATTCCACAAGAACAGCCTTAGCGAAAGGCTTCTTGAAGGGAAAGATGTAACTCTGTGAGATGAATTAACAGAACACAGAGCAGTTTCTCAGAAAGCTTCTTTCCAGTTTTGAACGGAAGATATTTCCTTTTTCACCATAGCCCTCTATGGGCTTCCAAATATCCCTTTGCCAATTCCACAAGAACAGCCTTAGCGAAAGGCTTCTTGAAGGGAAGGATGTAACTCTGTGAGATGAATTAACAGAACACAGAGCAGTTTCTCAGAAAGCTTCTTTCCAGTTTTGAACGGAAGATATTTCCTTTTTCACCATAGCCCTCTATGGGCTTCCAAATATCCCTTTGCCAATTCCACAAGAACAGCCTTAGCGAAAGGCTTCTTGAAGGGAAAGATGTAACTCTGTGAGATGAATTAACAGAACACAGAGCAGTTTCTCAGAAAGCTTCTTTCCAGTTTTGAACGGAAGATATTTCCTTTTTCACCGTAGCCCTCTATGGGCTTCCAAATATCCCTTTGCCAATTCCACAAGAACAGCCTTAGCGAAAGGCTTCTTGAAGGGAAGGATGTAACTCTGTGAGATGAATTAACAGAACACAGAGCAGTTTCTCAGAAAGCTTCTTTCCAGTTTTGAACGGAAGATATTTCCTTTTTCACCATAGCCCTCTATGGGCTTCCAAATATCCCTTTGCCAATTCCACAAGAACAGCCTTAGCGAAAGGCTTCTTGAAGGGAAAGATGTAACTCTGTGAGATGAATTAACAGAACACAGAGCAGTTTCTCAGAAAGCTTCTTTCCAGTTTTGAACGGAAGATATTTCCTTTTTCACCATAGCCCTCTATGGGCTTCCAAATATCCCTTTGCCAATTCCACAAGAACAGCCTTAGCGAAAGGCTTCTTGAAGGGAAAGATGTAACTCTGTGAGATGAATTAACAGAACACAGAGCAGTTTCTCAGAAAGCTTCTTTCCAGTTTTGAACGGAAGATATTTCCTTTTTCACCGTAGCCCTCTATGGGCTTCCAAATATCCCTTTGCCAATTCCACAAGAACAGCCTTAGCGAAAGGCTTCTTGAAGGGAAAGATGTAACTCTGTGAGATGAATTAACAGAACACAGAGCAATTTCTCAGAAAGCTTCTTTCCAGTTTTGAACGGAAGATATTTCCTTTTTCACCGTAGCCCTCTATGGGCTTCCAAATATCCCTTTGCCAATTCCACAAGAACAGCCTTAGCGAAAGGCTTCTTGAAGGGAAAGATGTAACTCTGTGAGATGAATTAACAGAACACAGAGCAGTTTCTCAGAAAGCTTCTTTCCAGTTTTGAATGGAAGATATTTCCTTTTTCACCATAGCCCTCTATGGGCTTCCAAATATCCCTTTGCCAACTCCACAAGAACAGCCTTAGCGAAAGGCTTCTTGAAGGGAAAGATGTAACTCTGTGAGATGAATTAACAGAACACAGAGCAGTTTCTCAGAAAGCTTCTTTCCAGTTTTGAACGGAAGATATTTCCTTTTTCACCGTAGCCCTCTATGGGCTTCCAAATATCCCTTTGCCAACTCCACAAGAACAGCCTTAGCGAAAGGCTTCTTGAAGGGAAAGATGTAACTCTGTGAGATGAATTAACAGAACACAGAGCAGTTTCTCAGAAAGCTTCTTTCCAGTTTTGAACGGAAGATATTTCCTTTTTCACCGTAGCCCTCTATGGGCTTCCAAATATCCCTTTGCCAATTCCACAAGAACAGCCTTAGCGAAAGGCTTCTTGAAGGGAAAGATGTAACCCTGTGAGATGAATTAACAGAACACAGAGCAGTTTCTCAGAAAGCTTCTTTCCAGTTTTGAACGGAAGATATTTCCTTTTTCACCATAGCCCTCTATGGGCTTCCAAATATCCCTTTGCCAATTCCACAAGAACAGCCTTAGCGAAAGGCTTCTTGAAGGGAAAGATGTAACTCTGTGAGATGAATTAACAGAACACAGAGCAGTTTCTCAGAAAGCTTCTTTCCAGTTTTGAACGGAAGATATTTCCTTTTTCACCATAGCCCTCTATGGGCTTCCAAATATCCCTTTGCCAATTCCACAAGAACAGCCTTAGCGAAAGGCTTCTTGAAGGGAAAGATGTAACTCTGTGAGATGAATTAACAGAACACAGAGCAGTTTCTCAGAAAGCTTCTTTCCAGTTTTGAACGGAAGATATTTCCTTTTTCACCATAGCCCTCTATGGGCTTCCAAATATCCCTTTGCCAATTCCACAAGAACAGCCTTAGCGAAAGGCTTCTTGAAGGGAAAGATGTAACTCTGTGAGATGAATTAACAGAACACAGAGCAGTTTCTCAGAAAGCTTCTTTCCAGTTTTGAACGGAAGATATTTCCTTTTTCACCGTAGCCCTCTATGGGCTTCCAAATATCCCTTTGCCAATTCCACAAGAACAGCCTTAGCGAAAGGCTTCTTGAAGGGAAAGATGTAACTCTGTGAGATGAATTAACAGAACACAGAGCAGTTTCTCAGAAAGCTTCTTTCCAGTTTTGAACGGAAGATATTTCCTTTTTCACCAGAGCCCTCTATGGGCTTCCAAATATCCCTTTGCCAATTCCACAAGAACAGCCTTAGCGAAAGGCTTCTTGAAGGGAAAGATGTAACTCTGTGAGATGAATTAACAGAACACAGAGCAGTTTCTCAGAAAGCTTCTTTCCAGTTTTGAACGGAAGATATTTCCTTTTTCACCATAGCCCTCTATGGGCTTCCAAATATCCCTTTGCCAATTCCACAAGAACAGCCTTAGCGAAAGGCTTCTTGAAGGGAAAGATGTAACTCTGTGAGATGAATTAACAGAACACAGAGCAGTTTCTCAGAAAGCTTCTTTCCAGTTTTGAACGGAAGATATTTCCTTTTTCACCATAGCCCTCTATGGGCTTCCAAATATCCCTTTGCCAACTCCACAAGAACAGCCTTAGCGAAAGGCTTCTTGAAGGGAAAGATGTAACTCTGTGAGATGAATTAACAGAACACAGAGCAGTTTCTCAGAAAGCTTCTTTCCAGTTTAGAACGGAAGATATTTCCTTTTTCACCATAGCCCTCTATGGGCTTCCAAATATCCCTTTGCCAATTCCACAAGAACAGCCTTAGCGAAAGGCTTCTTGAAGGGAAAGATGTAACTCTGTGAGATGAATTAACAGAACACAGAGCAGTTTCTCAGAAAGCTTCTTTCCAGTTTTGAACGGAAGATATTTCCTTTTTCACCATAGCCCTCTATGGGCTTCCAAATATCCCTTTGCCAATTCCACAAGAACAGCCTTAGCGAAAGGCTTCTTGAAGGGAAAGATGTAACTCTGTGAGATGAATTAACAGAACACAGAGCAGTTTCTCAGAAAGCTTCTTTCCAGTTTTGAACGGAAGATATTTCCTTTTTCACCATAGCCCTCTATGGGCTTCCAAATATCCCTTTGCCAATTCCACAAGAACAGCCTTAGAGAAAGGCTTCTTGAAGGGAAAGATGTAACTCTGTGAGATGAATTAACAGAACACAGAGCAGTTTCTCAGAAAGCTTCTTTCCAGTTTTGAACGGAAGATATTTCCTTTTTCACCATAGCCCTCTATGGGCTTCCAAATATCCCTTTGCCAATTCCACAAGAACAGCCTTAGCGAAAGGCTTCTTGAAGGGAAAGATGTAACTCTGTGAGATGAATTAACAGAACACAGAGCAGTTTCTCAGAAAGCTTCTTTCCAGTTTGGAACGGAAGATATTTCCTTTTTCACCATAGCCCTCTATGGGCTTCCAAATATCCCTTTGCCAATTCCACAAGAACAGCCTTAGCGAAAGGCTTCTTGAAGGGAAAGATGTAACTCTGTGAGATGAATTAACAGAACACAGAGCAGTATCTCAGAAAGCTTCTTTCCAGTTTTGAACGGAAGATATTTCCTTTTTCACCGTAGCCCTCTATGGGCTTCCAAATATCCCTTTGCCAATTCCACAAGAACAGCCTTAGCGAAAGGCTTCTTGAAGGGAAAGATGTAACTCTGTGAGATGAATTAACAGAACACAGAGCAGTTTCTCAGAAAGCTTCTTTCCAGTTTTGAACGGAAGATATTTCCTTTTTCACCATAGCCCTCTATGGGCTTCCAAATATCCCTTTGCCAATTCCACAAGAACAGCCTTAGCGAAAGGCTTCTTGAAGGGAAAGATGTAACTCTGTGAGATGAATTAACAGAACACAGAGCAGTTTCTCAGAAAGCTTCTTTCCAGTTTTGAACGGAAGATATTTCCTTTTTCACCATAGCCCTCTATGGGCTTCCAAATATCCCTTTGCCAATTCCACAAGAACAGCCTTAGCGAAAGGCTTCTTGAAGGGAAAGATGTAACTCTGTGAGATGAATTAACAGAACACAGAGCAGTTTCTCAGAAAGCTTCTTTCCAGTTTTGAACGGAAGATATTTCCTTTTTCACCGTAGCCCTCTATGGGCTTCCAAATATCCCTTTGCCAATTCCACAAGAACAGCCTTAGCGAAAGGCTTCTTGAAGGGAAAGATGTAACTCTGTGAGATGAATTAACAGAACACAGAGCAGTTTCTCAGAAAGCTTCTTTCCAGTTTTGAACGGAAGATATTTCCTTTTTCACCATAGCCCTCTATGGGCTTCCAAATATCCCTTTGCCAATTCCACAAGAACAGCCTTAGCGAAAGGCTTCTTGAAGGGAAAGATGTAACTCTGTGAGATGAATTAACAGAACACAGAGCAGTTTCTCAGAAAGCTTCTTTCCAGTTTTGAACGGAAGATATTTCCTTTTTCACCGTAGCCCTCTATGGGCTTCCAAATATCCCTTTGCCAATTCCACAAGAACAGCCTTAGCGAAAGGCTTCTTGAACGGAAAGATGTAACTCTGTGAGATGAATTAACAGAACACAGAGCAGTTTCTCAGAAAGCTTCTTTCCAGTTTTGAACGGAAGATATTTCCTTTTTCACCATAGCCCTCTATGGGCTTCCAAATATCCCTTTGCCAATTCCACAAGAACAGCCTTAGCGAAAGGCTTCTTGAAGGGAAAGATGTAACTCTGTGAGATGAATTAACAGAACACAGAGCAGTTTCTCAGAAAGCTTCTTTCCAGTTTTGAACGGAAGATATTTCCTTTTTCAACATAGCCCTCTATGGGCTTCCAAATATGCCTTTGCCAATTCCACAAGAACAGCCTTAGCGAAAGGCTTCTTGAAGGGAAAGATGTAACTCTGTGAGATGAATTAACAGAACACAGAGCAGTTTCTCAGAAAGCTTCTTTCCAGTTTTGAACGGAAGATATTTCCTTTTTCACCATAGCCCTCTATGGGCTTCCAAATATCCCTTTGCCAACTCCACAAGAACAGCCTTAGCGAAAGGCTTCTTGAAGGGAAAGATGTAACTCTGTGAGATGAATTAACAGAACACAGAGCAGTTTCTCAGAAAGCTTCTTTCCAGTTTTGAACGGAAGATATTTCCTTTTTCACCATAGCCCTCTATGGGCTTCCAAATATCCCTTTGCCAATTCCACAAGAACAGCCTTAGCGAAAGGCTTCTTGAAGGGAAAGATGTAACTCTGTGAGATGAATTAACGGAACACAGAGCAGTTTCTCAGAAAGCTTCTTTCCAGTTTTGAACGGAAGATATTTCCTTTTTCACCATAGCCCTCTATGGGCTTCCAAATATCCCTTTGCCAATTCCACAAGAACAGCCTTAGCGAAAGGCTTCTTGAAGGGAAAGATGTAACTCTGTGAGATGAATTAACAGAACACAGAGCAGTTTCTCAGAAAGCTTCTTTCCAGTTTTGAACGGAAGATATTTCCTTTTTCACCATAGCCCTCTATGGGCTTCCAAATATCCCTTTGCCAATTCCACAAGAACAGCCTTAGCGAAAGGCTTCTTGAAGGGAAAGATGTAACTCTGTGAGATGAATTAACAGAACACAGAGCAGTTTCTCAGAAAGTTTCTTTCCAGTTTTGAACGGAAGATATTTCCTTTTTCACCATAGCCCTCTATGGGCTTCCAAATATCCCTTTGCCAACTCCACAAGAACAGCCTTAGCGAAAGGCTTCTTGAAGGGAAAGATGTAACTCTGTGAGATGAATTAGCAGAACACAGAGCAGTTTCTCAGAAAGCTTCTTTCCAGTTTGGAACGGAAGATATTTCCTTTTTCACCATAGCCCTCTATGGGCTTCCAAATATCCCTTTGCCAATTCCACAAGAACAGCCTTAGCGAAAGGCTTCTTGAAGGGAAAGATGTAACTCTGTGAGATGAATTAACAGAACACAGAGCAGTATCTCAGAAAGCTTCTTTCCAGTTTTGAACGGAAGATATTTCCTTTTTCACCGTAGCCCTCTATGGGCTTCCAAATATCCCTTTGCCAATTCCACAAGAACAGCCTTAGCGAAAGGCTTCTTGAAGGGAAAGATGTAACTCTGTGAGATGAATTAACAGAACACAGAGCAGTTTCTCAAAAGCTTCTTTCCAGTTTTGAACGGAAGATATTTCCTTTTTCACCATAGCCCTCTATGGGCTTCCAAATATCCCTTTGCCAATTCCACAAGAACAGCCTTAGCGAAAGGCTTCTTGAAGGGAAAGATGTAACTCTGTGAGATGAATTAACAGAACACAGAGCAGTTTCTCAGAAAGCTTCTTTCCAGTTTTGAACGGAAGATATTTCCTTTTTCACAATAGCCCTCTATGGGCTTCCAAATATCCCTTTGCCAATTCCACAAGAACAGCCTTAGCGAAAGGCTTCTTGAAGGGAAAGATGTAACTCTGTGAGATGAATTAACAGAACACAGAGCAGTTTCTCAGAAAGCTTCTTTCCAGTTTTGAACGGAAGATATTTCCTTTTTCACCATAGCCCTCTATGGGCTTCCAAATATCCCTTTGCCAATTCCACAAGAACAGCCTTAGCGAAAGGCTTCTTGAAGGGAAAGATGTAACTCTGTGAGATGAATTAACAGAACACAGAGCAGTTTCTCAGAAAGCTTCTTTCCAGTTTTGAACGGAAGATATTTCCTTTTTCACCGTAGCCCTCTATGGGCTTCCAAATATCCCTTTGCCAATTCCACAAGAACAGCCTTAGCGAAAGGCTTCTTGAAGGGAAAGATGTAACTCTGTGAGATGAATTAACAGAACACAGAGCAGTTTCTCAGAAAGCTTCTTTCCAGTTTTGAACGGAAGATATTTCCTTTTTCACCATAGCCCTCTATGGGCTTCCAAATATCCCTTTGCCAATTCCACAAGAACAGCCTTAGCGAAAGGCTTCTTGAAGGGAAAGATGTAACTCTGTGAGATGAATTAACAGAACACAGAGCAGTTTCTCAGAAAGCTTCTTTCCAGTTTTGAACGGAAGATATTTCCTTTTTCACCGTAGCCCTCTATGGGCTTCCAAATATCCCTTTGCCAATTCCACAAGAACAGCCTTAGCGAAAGGCTTCTTGAAGGGAAAGATGTAACTCTGTGAGATGAATTAACAGAACACAGAGCAGTTTCTCAGAAAGCTTCTTTCCAGTTTTGAACGGAAGATATTTCCTTTTACACCATAGCCCTCTATGGGCTTCCAAATATCCCTTTGCCAATTCCACAAGAACAGCCTTAGCGAAAGGCTTCTTGAAGGGAAAGATGTAACTCTGTGAGATGAATTAACAGAACACAGAGCAGTTTCTCAGAAAGCTTCTTTCCAGTTTTGAACGGAAGATATTTCCTTTTTCACCGTAGCCCTCTATGGGCTTCCAAATATCCCTTTGCCAATTCCACAAGAACAGCCTTAGCGAAAGGCTTCTTGAAGGGAAAGATGTAACTCTGTGAGATGAATTAACAGAACACAGGGCAGTTTCTCAGAAAGCTTCTTTCCAGTTTTGAACGGAAGATATTTCCTTTTTCACCATAGCCCTCTATGGGCTTCCAAATATCCCTTTGCCAATTCCACAAGAACAGCCTTAGCGAAAGGCTTCTTGAAGGGAAAGATGTAACTCTGTGAGATGAATTAACAGAACACAGAGCAGTTTCTCAGAAAGCTTCTTTCCAGTTTTGAACGGAAGATATTTCCTTTTTCACCATAGCCCTCTATGGGCTTCCAAATATCCCTTTGCCAACTCCACAAGAACAGCCTTAGCGAAAGGCTTCTTGAAGGGAAAGATGTAACTCTGTGAGATGAATTAACAGAACACAGAGCAGTATCTCAGAAAGCTTCTTTCCAGTTTTGAACGGAAGATATTTCCTTTTTCACCGTAGCCCTCTATGGGCTTCCAAATATCCCTTTGCCAATTCCACAAGAACAGCCTTAGCGAAAGGCTTCTTGAAGGGAAAGATGTAACTCTGTGAGATGAATTAACAGAACACAGAGCAGTTTCTCAGAAAGCTTCTTTCCAGTTTTGAACGGAAGATATTTCCTTTTTCACCATAGCCCTCTATGGGCTTCCAAATATCCCTTTGCCAATTCCACAAGAACAGCCTTAGCGAAAGGCTTCTTGAAGGGAAAGATGTAACTCTGTGAGATGAATTAACAGAACACAGAGCAGTTTCTCAGAAAGCTTCTTTCCAGTTTTGAACGGAAGATATTTCCTTTTTCACCATAGCCCTCTATGGGCTTCCAAATATCCCTTTGCCAATTCCACAAGAACAGCCTTAGCGAAAGGCTTCTTGAAGGGAAAGATGTAACTCTGTGAGATGAATTAACAGAACACAGAGCAGTTTCTCAGAAAGCTTCTTTCCAGTTTTGAACGGAAGATATTTCCTTTTTCACCATAGCCCTCTATGGGCTTCCAAATATCCCTTTGCCAATTCCACAAGAACAGCCTTAGCGAAAGGCTTCTTGAAGGGAAAGATGTAACTCTGTGAGATGAATTAACAGAACACAGAGCAGTTTCTCAGAAAGCTTCTTTCCAGTTTTGAACGGAAGATATTTCCTTTTTCACCATAGCCCTCTATGGGCTTCCAAATATCCCTTTGCCAATTCCACAAGAACAGCCTTAGCGAAAGGCTTCTTGAAGGGAAAGATGTAACTCTGTGAGATGAATTAACAGAACACAGAGCAGTTTCTCAGAAAGCTTCTTTCCAGTTTTGAACGGAAGATATTTCCTTTTTCACCATAGCCCTCTATGGGCTTCCAAATATCCCTTTGCCAATTCCACAAGAACAGCCTTAGCGAAAGGCTTCTTGAAGGGAAAGATGTAACTCTGTGAGATGAATTAACAGAACACAGAGCAGTTTCTCAGAAAGCTTCTTTCCAGTTTTGAACGGAAGATATTTCCTTTTTCACCGTAGCCCTCTATGGGCTTCCAAATATCCCTTTGCCAATTCCACAAGAACAGCCTTAGCGAAAGGCTTCTTGAAGGGAAAGATGTAACTCTGTGAGATGAATTAACAGAACACAGAGCAGTTTCTCAGAAAGCTTCTTTCCAGTTTTGAACGGAAGATATTTCCTTTTTCACCGTAGCCCTCTATGGGCTTCCAAATATCCCTTTGCCAATTCCACAAGAACAGCCTTAGCGAAAGGCTTCTTGAAGGGAAAGATGTAACTCTGTGAGATGAATTAACAGAACACAGAGCAGTTTCTCAGAAAGCTTCTTTCCAGTTTTGAACGGAAGATATTTCCTTTTTCACCATAGCCCTCTATGGGCTTCCAAATATCCCTTTGCCAATTCCACAAGAACAGCCTTAGCGAAAGGCTTCTTGAAGGGAAAGATGTAACTCTGTGAGATGAATTAACAGAACACAGAGCAGTTTCTCAGAAAGCTTCTTTCCAGTTTTGAACGGAAGATATTTCCTTTTTCACCATAGCCCTCTATGGGCTTCCAAATATCCCTTTGCCAACTCCACAAGAACAGCCTTAGCGAAAGGCTTCTTGAAGGGAAAGATGTAACTCTGTGAGATGAATTAACAGAACACAGAGCAGTTTCTCAGAAAGCTTCTTTCCAGTTTTGAACGGAAGATATTTCCTTTTTCACCATAGCCCTCTATGGGCTTCCAAATATCCCTTTGCCAATTCCACAAGAACAGCCTTAGCGAAAGGTTTCTTGAAGGGAAAGATGTAACTCTGTGAGATGAATTAACAGAACACAGAGCAGTTTCTCAGAAAGCTTCTTTCCAGTTTTGAACGGAAGATATTTCCTTTTTCACCATAGCCCTCTATGGGCTTCCAAATATCCCTTTGCCAATTCCACAAGAACAGCCTTAGCGAAAGGCTTCTTGAAGGGAAAGATGTAACTCTGTGAGATGAATTAACAGAACACAGAGCAGTTTCTCAGAAAGCTTCTTTCCAGTTTTGAACGGAAGATATTTCCTTTTTCACCATAGCCCTCTATGGGCTTCCAAATATCCCTTTGCCAATTCCACAAGAACAGCCTTAGCGAAAGGCTTCTTGAAGGGAAAGATGTAACTCTGTGAGATGAATTAACAGAACACAGAGCAGTATCTCAGAAAGCTTCTTTCCAGTTTTGAACGGAAGATATTTCCTTTTTCACCGTAGCCCTCTATGGGCTTCCAAATATCCCTTTGCCAATTCCACAAGAACAGCCTTAGCGAAAGGCTTCTTGAAGGGAAAGATGTAACTCTGTGAGATGAATTAACAGAACACAGAGCAGTTTCTCAGAAAGCTTCTTTCCAGTTTTGAACGGAAGATATTTCCTTTTTCACCATAGCCCTCTATGGGCTTCCAAATATCCCTTTGCCAATTCCACAAGAACAGCCTTAGCGAAAGGCTTCTTGAAGGGAAAGATGTAACTCTGTGAGATGAATTAACAGAACACAGAGCAGTTTCTCAGAAAGCTTCTTTCCAGTTTTGAACGGAAGATATTTCCTTTTTCACCATAGCCCTCTATGGGCTTCCAAATATCCCTTTGCCAATTCCACAAGAACAGCCTTAGCGAAAGGCTTCTTGAAGGGAAAGATGTAACTCTGTGAGATGAATTAACAGAACACAGAGCAGTTTCTCAGAAAGCTTCTTTCCAGTTTTGAACGGAAGATATTTCCTTTTTCACCATAGCCCTCTATGGGCTTCCAAATATCCCTTTGCCAATTCCACAAGAATAGCCTTAGCGAAAGGCTTCTTGAAGGGAAAGATGTAACTCTGTGAGATGAATTAACAGAACACAGAGCAGTTTCTCAGAAAGCTTCTTTCCAGTTTGGAACGGAAGATATTTCCTTTTTCACCGTAGCCCTCTATGGGCTTCCAAATATCCCTTTGCCAATTCCACAAGAACAGCCTTAGCGAAAGGCTTCTTGAAGGGAAAGATGTAACTCTGTGAGATGAATTAACAGAACACAGAGCAGTTTCTCAGAAAGCTTCTTTCCAGTTTTGAACGGAAGATATTTCCTTTTTCACCGTAGCCCTCTATGGGCTTCCAAATATCCCTTTGCCAATTCCACAAGAACAGCCTTAGCGAAAGGCTTCTTGAAGGGAAAGATGTAACTCTGTGAGATGAATTAACAGAACACAGAGCAGTTTCTCAGAAAGCTTCTTTCCAGTTTTGAACGGAAGATATTTCCTTTTTCACCATAGCCCTCTATGGGCTTCCAAATATCCCTTTGCCAATTCCACAAGAACAGCCTTAGCGAAAGGCTTCTTGAAGGGAAAGATGTAACTCTGTGAGATGAATTAACAGAACACAGAGCAGTTTCTCAGAAAGCTTCTTTCCAGTTTTGAACGGAAGATATTTCCTTTTTCACCATAGCCCTCTATGGGCTTCCAAATATCCCTTTGCCAATTCCACAAGAACAGCCTTAGCGAAAGGCTTCTTGAAGGGAAAGATGTAACTCTGTGAGATGAATTAACAGAACACAGGGCAGTTTCTCAGAAAGCTTCTTTCCAGTTTTGAACGGAAGATATTTCCTTTTTCACCATAGCCCTCTATGGGCTTCCAAATATCCCTTTGCCAATTCCACAAGAACAGCCTTAGCGAAAGGCTTCTTGAAGGGAAAGATGTAACTCTGTGAGATGAATTAACAGAACACAGAGCAGTTTCTCAGAAAGCTTCTTTCCAGTTTTGAACGGAAGATATTTCCTTTTTCACCATAGCCCTCTATGGGCTTCCAAATATCCCTTTGCCAATTCCACAAGAACAGCCTTAGCGAAAGGCTTCTTGAAGGGAAAGATGTAACTCTGTGAGATGAATTAACAGAACACAGAGCAGTATCTCAGAAAGCTTCTTTCCAGTTTTGAACGGAAGATATTTCCTTTTTCACCGTAGCCCTCTATGGGCTTCCAAATATCCCTTTGCCAATTCCACAAGAACAGCCTTAGCGAAAGGCTTCTTGAAGGGAAAGATGTAACTCTGTGAGATGAATTAACAGAACACAGAGCAGTTTCTCAGAAAGCTTCTTTCCAGTTTTGAACGGAAGATATTTCCTTTTTCATCATAGCCCTCTATGGGCTTCCAAATATCCCTTTGACAATTCCACAAGAACAGCCTTAGCGAAAGGCTTCTTGAAGGGAAAGATGTAACTCTGTGAGATGAATTAACAGAACACAGAGCAGTTTCTCAGAAAGCTTCTTTCCAGTTTTGAACGGAAGATATTTCCTTTTTCACCATAGCCCTCTATGGGCTTCCAAATATCCCTTTGCCAATTCCACAAGAACAGCCTTAGCGAAAGGCTTCTTGAAGGGAAAGATGTAACTCTGTGAGATGAATTAACAGAACACAGAGCAGTTTCTCAGAAAGCTTCTTTCCAGTTTTGAACGGAAGATATTTCCTTTTTCACCATAGCCCTCTATGGGCTTCCAAATATCCCTTTGCCAATTCCACAAGAATAGCCTTAGCGAAAGGCTTCTTGAAGGGAAAGATGTAACTCTGTGAGATGAATTAACAGAACACAGAGCAGTTTCTCAGAAAGCTTCTTTCCAGTTTGGAACGGAAGATATTTCCTTTTTCACCGTAGCCCTCTATGGGCTTCCAAATATCCCTTTGCCAATTCCACAAGAACAGCCTTAGCGAAAGGCTTCTTGAAGGGAAAGATGTAACTCTGTGAGATGAATTAACAGAACACAGAGCAGTTTCTCAGAAAGCTTCTTTCCAGTTTTGAACGGAAGATATTTCCTTTTTCACCGTAGCCCTCTATGGGCTTCCAAATATCCCTTTGCCAATTCCACAAGAACAGCCTTAGCGAAAGGCTTCTTGAAGGGAAAGATGTAACTCTGTGAGATGAATTAACAGAACACAGAGCAGTTTCTCAGAAAGCTTCTTTCCAGTTTTGAACGGAAGATATTTCCTTTTTCACCATAGCCCTCTATGGGCTTCCAAATATCCCTTGCCAATTCCACAAGAACAGCCTTAGCGAAAGGCTTCTTGAACGGAAAGATGTAACTCTGTGAGATGAATTAACAGAACACAGAGCACTTTCTCAGAAAGCTTCTTTCCAGTTTTGAACGGAAGATATTTCCTTTTTCACCATAGCCCTCTATGGGCTTCCAAATATCCCTTTGCCAATTCCACAAGAACAGCCTTAGCGAAAGGCTTCTTGAAGGGAAAGATGTAACTCTGTGAGATGAATTAACAGAACACAGAGCAGTTTCTCAGAAAGCTTCTTTCCAGTTTTGAACGGAAGATATTTCCTTTTTCACCATAGCCCTCTATGGGGGCTTCCAAATATCCCTTTGCCAATTCCACAAGAACAGCCTTAGCGAAAGGCTTCTTGAAGGGAAAGATGTAACTCTGTGAGATGAATTAACAGAACACAGAGCAGTTTCTCAGAAAGCTTCTTTCCAGTTTTGAACGGAAGATATTTCCTTTTTCACCATAGCCCTCTGTGGGCTTCCAAATATCCCTTTGCCAATTCCACAAGAACAGCCTTAGCGAAAGGCTTCTTGAAGGGAAAGATGTAACTCTGTGAGATGAATTAACAGAACACAGAGCAGTTTCTCAGAAAGCTTCTTTCCAGTTTTGAACGGAAGATATTTCCTTTTTCACCATAGCCCTCTATGGGCTTCCAAATATCCCTTTGCCAATTCCACAAGAACAGCCTTAGCGAAAGGCTTCTTGAAGGGAAAGATGTAACTCTGTGAGATGAATTAACAGAACACAGAGCAGTTTCTCAGAAAGCTTCTTTCCAGTTTTGAACGGAAGATATTTCCTTTTTCACCGTAGCCCTCTATGGGCTTCCAAATATCCCTTTGCCAATTCCACAAGAACAGCCTTAGCGAAAGGCTTCTTGAAGGGAAAGATGTAACTCTGTGAGATGAATTAACAGAACACAGAGCAGTTTCTCAGAAAGCTTCTTTCCAGTTTTGAACGGAAGATATTTCCTTTTTCACCATAGCCCTCTATGGGCTTCCAAATATCCCTTTGCCAATTCCACAAGAACAGCCTTAGCGAAAGGCTTCTTGAAGGGAAAGATGTAACTCTGTGAGATGAATTAACAGAACACAGAGCAGTTTCTCAGAAAGCTTCTTTCCAGTTTTGAACGGAAGATATTTCCTTTTTCACCGTAGCCCTCTATGGGCTTCCAAATATCCCTTTGCCAATTCCACAAGAACAGCCTTAGCGAAAGGCTTCTTGAAGGGAAAGATGTAACTCTGTGAGATGAATTAACAGAACACAGAGCAATTTCTCAGAAAGCTTCTTTCCAGTTTTGAACGGAAGATATTTCCTTTTTCACCGTAGCCCTCTATGGGCTTCCAAATATCCCTTTGCCAATTCCACAAGAACAGCCTTAGCGAAAGGCTTCTTGAAGGGAAAGATGTAACTCTGTGAGATGAATTAACAGAACACAGAGCAGTTTCTCAGAAAGCTTCTTTCCAGTTTTGAACGGAAGATATTTCCTTTTTCACCGTAGCCCTCTATGGGCTTCCAAATATCCCTTTGCCAATTCCACAAGAACAGCCTTAGCGAAAGGCTTCTTGAAGGGAAAGATGTAACTCTGTGAGATGAATTAACAGAACACAGAGCAGTTTCTCAGAAAGCTTCTTTCCAGTTTTGAACGGAAGATATTTCCTTTTTCACCATAGCCCTCTATGGGCTTCCAAATATCCCTTTGCCAATTCCACAAGAACAGCCTTAGCGAAAGGCTTCTTGAAGGGAAAGATGTAACTCTGTGAGATGAATTAACAGAACACAGAGCAGTTTCTCAGAAAGCTTCTTTCCAGTTTTGAACGGAAGATATTTCCTTTTTCACCATAGCCCTCTATGGGCTTCCAAATATCCCTTTGCCAATTCCACAAGAACAGCCTTAGCGAAAGGCTTCTTGAAGGGAAAGATGTAACTCTGTGAGATGAATTAAC
The DNA here is from genome assembly GCF_047675955.1 of Chlorocebus sabaeus. NCBI lineage: Eukaryota > Metazoa > Chordata > Mammalia > Primates > Cercopithecidae > Chlorocebus > Chlorocebus sabaeus. Next base: position 43,468 of record NW_027328088.1, on the reverse strand, counting down.
AGAACACAGAGCAGTTTCTCAGAAAGCTTCTTTCCAGTTTTGAACGGAAGATATTTCCTTTTTCACCATAGCCCTCTAGGGGCTTCCAAATATCCCTTTGCCAATTCCACAAGAACAGCCTTAGCGAAAGGCTTCTTGAAGGGAAAGATGTAACTCTGTGAGATGAATTAACAGAACACAGAGCAGTTTCTCAGAAAGCTTCTTTCCAGTTTTGAACGGAAGATATTTCGTTTTTCACCGTAGCCCTCTAGGGGTTCCAAATATCCCTTTGCCAATTCCACAAGAACAGCCTTAGCGAAAGGCTTCTTGAAGGGAAAGATGTAACTCTGTGAGATGAATTAACAGAACACAGAGCAGTTTCTCAGAAAGCTTCTTTCCAGTTTTGAACGGAAGATATTTCCTTTTTCACCATAGCCCTCTATGGGCTTCCAAATATCCCTTTGCCAATTCCACAAGAACAGCCTTAGCGAAAGGCTTCTTGAAGGGAAAGATGTAACTCTGTGAGATGAATTAACAGAACACAGAGCAGTTTCTCAGAAAGCTTCTTTCCAGTTTTGAACGGAAGATATTTCCTTTTTCACCATAGCCCTCTATGGGCTTCCAAATATCCCTTTGCCAATTCCACAAGAACAGCCTTAGCGAAAGGCTTCTTGAAGGGAAAGATGTAACTCTGTGAGATGAATTAACAGAACACAGAGCAGTTTCTCAGAAAGCTTCTTTCCAGTTTTGAACGGAAGATATTTCCTTTTTCACCATAGCCCTCTATGGGCTTCCAAATATCCCTTTGCCAATTCCACAAGAACAGCCTTAGCGAAAGGCTTCTTGAAGGGAAAGATGTAACTCTGTGAGATGAATTAACAGAACACAGAGCAGTTTCTCAGAAAGCTTCTTTCCAGTTTTGAACGGAAGATATTTCCTTTTTCACCATAGCCCTCTATGGGCTTCCAAATATCCCTTTGCCAACTCCACAAGAACAGCCTTAGCGAAAGGCTTCTTGAAGGGAAAGATGTAACTCTGTGAGATGAATTAGCAGAACACAGAGCAGTTTCTCAGAAAGCTTCTTTCCAGTTTTGAACGGAAGATATTTCCTTTTTCACCATAGCCCTCTATGGGCTTCCAAATATCCCTTTGCCAATTCCACAAGAACAGCCTTAGCGAAAGACTTCTTGAAGGGAAAGATGTAACTCTGTGAGATGAATTAACAGAACACAGAGCAGTTTCTCAGAAAGCTTCTTTCCAGTTTTGAACGGAAGATATTTCCTTTTTCACCATAGCCCTCTATGGGTTTCCAAATATCCCTTTGCCAATTCCACAAGAACAGCCTTAGCGAAAGGCTTCTTGAAGGGAAAGATGTAACTCTGTGAGATGAATTAACAGAACACAGAGCAGTTTCTCAGAAAGCTTCTTTCCAGTTTGGAACGGAAGATATTTCCTTTTTCACCATAGCCCTCTATGGGCTTCCAAATATCCCTTTGCCAATTCCACAAGAACAGCCTTAGCGAAAGGCTTCTTGAAGGGAAAGATGTAACTCTGTGAGATGAATTAACAGAACACAGAGCAGTATCTCAGAAAGCTTCTTTCCAGTTTTGAACGGAAGATATTTCCTTTTTCACCGTAGCCCTCTATGGGCTTCCAAATATCCCTTTGCCAATTCCACAAGAACAGCCTTAGCGAAAGGCTTCTTGAAGGGAAAGATGTAACTCTGTGAGATGAATTAACAGGACACAGAGCAGTTTCTCAGAAAGCTTCTTTCCAGTTTTGAACGGAAGATATTTCCTTTTTCACCATAGCCCTCTATGGGCTTCCAAATATCCCTTTGCCAATTCCACAAGAACAGCCTTAGCGAAAGGCTTCTTGAAGGGAAAGATGTAACTCTGTGAGATGAATTAACAGAACACAGAGCAGTTTCTCAGAAAGCTTCTTTCCAGTTTTGAACGGAAGATATTTCCTTTTTCACCATAGCCCTCTATGGGCTTCCAAATATCCCTTTGCCAATTCCACAAGAACAGCCTTAGCGAAAGGCTTCTTGAAGGGAAAGATGTAACTCTGTGAGATGAATTAACAGAACACAGAGCAGTTTCTCAGAAAGCTTCTTTCCAGTTTTGAACGGAAGATATTTCCTTTTTCACCATAGCCCTCTATGGGCTTCCAAATATCCCTTTGCCAATTCCACAAGAACAGCCTTAGCGAAAGGCTTCTTGAAGGGAAAGATGTAACTCTGTGAGATGAATTAACAGAACACAGAGCAGTTTCTCAGAAAGCTTCTTTCCAGTTTTGAACGGAAGATATTTCCTTTTTCACCATAGCCCTCTATGGGCTTCCAAATATCCCTTTGCCAACTCCACAAGAACAGCCTTAGCGAAAGGCTTCTTGAAGGGAAAGATGTAACTCTGTGAGATGAATTCACAGAACACAGAGCAGTTTCTCAGAAAGCTTCTTTCCAGTTTTGAACGGAAGATATTTCCTTTTTCACCATAGCCCTCTATGGGCTTCCAAATATCCCTTTGCCAATTCCACAAGAACAGCCTTAGCGAAAGGCTTCTTGAAGGGAAAGATGTAACTCTGTGAGATGAATTAACAGAACACAGAGCAGTTTCTCAGAAAGCTTCTTTCCAGTTTTGAACGGAAGATATTTCCTTTTTCACCATAGCCCTCTATGGGCTTCCAAATATCCCTTTGCCAATTCCACAAGAACAGCCTTAGCGAAAGGCTTCTTGAAGGGAAAGATGTAACTCTGTGAGATGAATTAACAGAACACAGAGCAGTTTCTCAGAAAGCTTCTTTCCAGTTTTGAACGGAAGATATTTCCTTTTTCACCATAGCCCTCTATGGGCTTCCAAATATCCCTTTGCCAATTCCACAAGAACAGCCTTAGCGAAAGGCTTCTTGAAGGGAAAGATGTAACTCTGTGAGATGAATTAACAGAACACAGAGCAGTATCTCAGAAAGCTTCTTTCCAGTTTTGAACGGAAGATATTTCCTTTTTCACCGTAGCCCTCTATGGGCTTCCAAATATCCCTTTGCCAATTCCACAAGAACAGCCTTAGCGAAAGGCTTCTTGAAGGGAAAGATGTAACTCTGTGAGATGAATTAACAGAACACAGAGCAATTTCTCAGAAAGCTTCTTTCCAGTTTTGAACGGAAGATATTTCCTTTTTCACCGTAGCCCTCTATGGGCTTCCAAATATCCCTTTGCCAATTCCACAAGAACAGCCTTAGCGAAAGGCTTCTTGAAGGGAAAGATGTAACTCTGTGAGATGAATTAACAGAACACAGAGCAGTTTCTCAGAAAGCTTCTTTCCAGTTTTGAATGGAAGATATTTCCTTTTTCACCATAGCCCTCTATGGGCTTCCAAATATCCCTTTGCCAACTCCACAAGAACAGCCTTAGCGAAAGGCTTCTTGAAGGGAAAGATGTAACTCTGTGAGATGAATTAACAGAACACAGAGCAGTTTCTCAGAAAGCTTCTTTCCAGTTTTGAACGGAAGATATTTCCTTTTTCACCGTAGCCCTCTATGGGCTTCCAAATATCCCTTTGCCAATTCCACAAGAACAGCCTTAGCGAAAGGCTTCTTGAAGGGAAAGATGTAACTCTGTGAGATGAATTAACAGAACACAGAGCAGTTTCTCAGAAAGCTTCTTTCCAGTTTTGAACGGAAGATATTTCCTTTTTCACCGTAGCCCTCTATGGGCTTCCAAATATCCCTTTGCCAATTCCACAAGAACAGCCTTAGCGAAAGGCTTCTTGAAGGGAAAGATGTAACTCTGTGAGATGAATTAACAGAACACAGAGCAGTTTCTCAGAAAGCTTCTTTCCAGTTTTGAACGGAAGATATTTCCTTTTTCACCATAGCCCTCTATGGGCTTCCAAATATCCCTTTGCCAATTCCACAAGAACAGCCTTAGCGAAAGGCTTCTTGAAGGGAAAGATGTAACTCTGTGAGATGAATTAACAGAACACAGAGCAGTTTCTCAGAAAGCTTCTTTCCAGTTTTGAACGGAAGATATTTCCTTTTTCACCATAGCCCTCTATGGGCTTCCAAATATCCCTTTGCCAATTCCACAAGAACAGCCTTAGCGAAAGGCTTCTTGAAGGGAAAGATGTAACTCTGTGAGATGAATTAACAGAACACAGAGCAGTTTCTCAGAAAGCTTCTTTCCAGTTTTGAACGGAAGATATTTCCTTTTTCACCATAGCCCTCTAGGGGCTTCCAAATATCCCTTTGCCAATTCCACAAGAACAGCCTTAGCGAAAGGCTTCTTGAAGGGAAAGATGTAACTCTGTGAGATGAATTAACAGAACACAGAGCAGTTTCTCAGAAAGCTTCTTTCCAGTTTTGAACGGAAGATATTTCCTTTTTCACCGTAGCCCTCTATGGGCTTCCAAATATCCCTTTGCCAATTCCACAAGAACAGCCTTAGCGAAAGGCTTCTTGAAGGGAAAGATGTAACTCTGTGAGATGAATTAACAGAACACAGAGCAGTTTCTCAGAAAGCTTCTTTCCAGTTTTGAACGGAAGATATTTCCTTTTTCACCATAGCCCTCTATGGGCTTCCAAATATCCCTTTGCCAATTCCACAAGAACAGCCTTAGCGAAAGGCTTCTTGAAGGGAAAGATGTAACTCTGTGAGATGAATTAACAGAACACAGAGCAGTTTCTCAGAAAGCTTCTTTCCAGTTTTGAACGGAAGATATTTCCTTTTTCACCATAGCCCTCTATGGGCTTCCAAATATCCCTTTGCCAATTCCACAAGAACAGCCTTAGCGAAAGGCTTCTTGAAGGGAAAGATGTAACTCTGTGAGATGAATTAACAGAACACAGAGCAGTTTCTCAGAAAGCTTCTTTCCAGTTTTGAACGGAAGATATTTCCTTTTTCACCGTAGCCCTCTATGGGCTTCCAAATATCCCTTTGCCAATTCCACAAGAACAGCCTTAGCGAAAGGCTTCTTGAAGGGAAAGATGTAACTCTGTGAGATGAATTAACAGAACACAGAGCAGTTTCTCAGAAAGCTTCTTTCCAGTTTTGAACGGAAGATATTTCCTTTTTCACCATAGCCCTCTATGGGCTTCCAAATATCCCTTTGCCAATTCCACAAGAACAGCCTTAGCGAAAGGCTTCTTGAAGGGAAAGATGTAACTCTGTGAGATGAATTAACAGAACACAGAGCACTTTCTCAGAAAGCTTCTTTCCAGTTTTGAACGGAAGATATTTCCTTTTTCACCATAGCCCTCTATGGGCTTCCAAATATCCCTTTGCCAATTCCACAAGAACAGCCTTAGCGAAAGGCTTCTTGAAGGGAAAGATGTAACTCTGTGAGATGAATTAACAGAACACAGAGCAGTTTCTCAGAAAGCTTCTTTCCAGTTTTGAACGGAAGATATTTCCTTTTTCACCATAGCCCTCTATGGGCTTCCAAATATCCCTTTGCCAATTCCACAAGAACAGCCTTAGCGAAAGGCTTCTTGAAGGGAAAGATGTAACTCTGTGAGATGAATTAACAGAACACAGAGCAGTTTCTCAGAAAGCTTCTTTCCAGTTTTGAACGGAAGATATTTCCTTTTTCACCATAGCCCTCTATGGGCTTCCAAATATCCCTTTGCCAATTCCACAAGAACAGCCTTAGCGAAAGGCTTCTTGAAGGGAAAGATGTAACTCTGTGAGATGAATTAACAGAACACAGAGCAGTTTCTCAGAAAGCTTCTTTCCAGTTTTGAACGGAAGATATTTCCTTTTTCACCATAGCCCTCTATGGGCTTCCAAATATCCCTTTGCCAATTCCACAAGAACAGCCTTAGCGAAAGGCTTCTTGAAGGGAAAGATGTAACTCTGTGAGATGAATTAACAGAACACAGAGCAGTTTCTCAGAAAGCTTCTTTCCAGTTTTGAACGGAAGATATTTCCTTTTTCACCGTAGCCCTCTATGGGCTTCCAAATATCCCTTTGCCAATTCCACAAGAACAGCCTTAGCGAAAGGCTTCTTGAAGGGAAAGATGTAACTCTGTGAGACGAATTAACAGAACACAGAGCAGTTTCTCAGAAAGCTTCTTTCCAGTTTTGAACGGAAGATATTTCCTTTTTCACCATAGCCCTCTATGGGCTTCCAAATATCCCTTTGCCAATTCCACAAGAACAGCCTTAGCGAAAGGCTTCTTGAAGGGAAAGATGTAACTCTGTGAGATGAATTAACAGAACACAGAGCAGTTTCTCAGAAAGCTTCTTTCCAGTTTTGAACGGAAGATATTTCCTTTTTCACCGTAGCCCTCTATGGGCTTCCAAATATCCCTTTGCCAATTCCACAAGAACAGCCTTAGCGAAAGGCTTCTTGAAGGGAAAGATGTAACTCTGTGAGATGAATTAACAGAACACAGAGCAATTTCTCAGAAAGCTTCTTTCCAGTTTTGAACGGAAGATATTTCCTTTTTCACCGTAGCCCTCTATGGGCTTCCAAATATCCCTTTGCCAATTCCACAAGAACAGCCTTAGCGAAAGGCTTCTTGAAGGGAAAGATGTAACTCTGTGAGATGAATTAACAGAACACAGAGCAGTTTCTCAGAAAGCTTCTTTCCAGTTTTGAACGGAAGATATTTCCTTTTTCACCGTAGCCCTCTATGGGCTTCCAAATATCCCTTTGCCAATTCCACAAGAACAGCCTTAGCGAAAGGCTTCTTGAAGGGAAAGATGTAACTCTGTGAGATGAATTAACAGAACACAGAGCAGTTTCTCAGAAAGCTTCTTTCCAGTTTTGAACGGAAGATATTTCCTTTTTCACCATAGCCCTCTATGGGCTTCCAAATATCCCTTTGCCAATTCCACGAGAACAGCCTTAGCGAAAGGCTTCTTGAAGGGAAAGATGTAACTCTGTGAGATGAATTAACAGAACACAGAGCAGTTTCTCAGAAAGCTTCTTTCCAGTTTTGAACGGAAGATATTTCCTTTTTCACCATAGCCCTCTATGGGCTTCCAAATATCCCTTTGCCAATTCCACAAGAACAGCCTTAGCGAAAGGCTTCTTGAAGGGAAAGATGTAACTCTGTGAGATGAATTAACAGAACACAGAGCAGTTTCTCAGAAAGCTTCTTTCCAGTTTTGAACGGAAGATATTTCCTTTTTCACCATAGCCCTCTAGGGGCTTCCAAATATCCCTTTGCCAATTCCACAAGAACAGCCTTAGCGAAAGGCTTCTTGAAGGGAAAGATGTAACTCTGTGAGATGAATTAACAGAACACAGAGCAGTTTCTCAGAAAGCTTCTTTCCAGTTTTGAACGGAAGATATTTCCTTTTTCACCGTAGCCCTCTATGGGCTTCCAAATATCCCTTTGCCAATTCCACAAGAACAGCCTTAGCGAAAGGCTTCTTGAAGGAAAGATGTAACTCTGTGAGATGAATTAACAGAACACAGAGCAGTTTCTCAGAAAGCTTCTTTCCAGTTTTGAACGGAAGATATTTCCTTTTTCACCATAGCCCTCTATGGGCTTCCAAATATCCCTTTGCCAATTCCACAAGAACAGCCTTTAGCGAAAGGCTTCTTGAAGGGAAAGATGTAACTCTGTGAGATGAATTAACAGAACACAGAGCAGTTTCTCAGAAAGCTTCTTTCCAGTTTTGAACGGAAGATATTTCCTTTTTCACCATAGCCCTCTATGGGCTTCCAAATATCCCTTTGCCAATTCCACAAGAACAGCCTTAGCGAAAGGCTTCTTGAAGGGAAAGATGTAACTCTGTGAGATGAATTAACAGAACACAGAGCAGTTTCTCAGAAAGCTTCTTTCCAGTTTTGAACGGAAGATATTTCCTTTTTCACCATAGCCCTCTATGGGCTTCCAAATATCCCTTTGCCAATTCCACAAGAACAGCCTTAGCAAAAGGCTTCTTGAAGGGAAAGATGTAACTCTGTGAGATGAATTAACAGAACACAGAGCAGTTTCTCAGAAAGCTTCTTTCCAGTTTTGAACGGAAGATATTTCCTTTTTCACCATAGCCCTCTATGGGCTTCCAAATATCCCTTTGCCAACTCCACAAGAACAGCCTTAGCGAAAGGCTTCTTGAAGGGAAAGATGTAACTCTGTGAGATGAATTAGCAGAACACAGAGCAGTTTCTCAGAAAGCTTCTTTCCAGTTTTGAACGGAAGATATTTCCTTTTTCACCATAGCCCTCTATGGGCTTCCAAATATCCCTTTGCCAATTCCACAAGAACAGCCTTAGCGAAAGGCTTCTTGAAGGGAAAGATGTAACTCTGTGAGATGAATTAACAGAACACAGAGCAGTTTCTCAGAAAGCTTCTTTCCAGTTTTGAACGGAAGATATTTCCTTTTTCACCATAGCCCTCTATGGGCTTCCAAATATCCCTTTGCCAATTCCACAAGAACAGCCTTAGCGAAAGGCTTCTTGAAGGGAAAGATGTAACTCTGTGAGATGAATTAACAGAACACAGAGCAGTTTCTCAGAAAGCTTCTTTCCAGTTTTGAACGGAAGATATTTCCTTTTTCACCATAGCCCTCTATGGGCTTCCAAATATCCCTTTGCCAATTCCACAAGAACAGCCTTAGCGAAAGGCTTCTTGAAGGGAAAGATGTAACTCTGTGAGATGAATTAACAGAACACAGAGCAGTTTCTCAGAAAGCTTCTTTCCAGTTTTGAACGGAAGATATTTCCTTTTTCACCATAGCCCTCTATGGGCTTCCAAATATCCCTTTGCCAATTCCACAAGAACAGCCTTAGCGAAAGGCTTCTTGAAGGGAAAGATGTAACTCTGTGAGATGAATTAACAGAACACAGAGCAGTTTCTCAGAAAGCTTCTTTCCAGTTTTGAACGGAAGATATTTCCTTTTTCACCATAGCCCTCTATGGGCTTCCAAATATCCCTTTGCCAACTCCACAAGAACAGCCTTAGCGAAAGGCTTCTTGAAGGGAAAGATGTAACTCTGTGAGATGAATTAACAGAACACAGAGCAGTTTCTCAGAAAGCTTCTTTCCAGTTTTGAACGGAAGATATTTCCTTTTTCACCATAGCCCTCTATGGGCTTCCAAATATCCCTTTGCCAATTCCACAAGAACAGCCTTAGCGAAAGGCTTCTTGAAGGGAAAGATGTAACTCTGTGAGATGAATTAACAGAACACAGAGCAGTTTCTCAGAAAGCTTCTTTCCAGTTTTGAACGGAAGATATTTCCTTTTTCACCATAGCCCTCTATGGGCTTCCAAATATCCCTTTGCCAATTCCACAAGAACAGCCTTAGCGAAAGGCTTCTTGAAGGGAAAGATGTAACTCTGTGAGATGAATTAACAGAACACAGAGCAGTTTCTCAGAAAGCTTCTTTCCAGTTTTGAACGGAAGATATTTCCTTTTTCACCATAGCCCTCTATGGGCTTCCAAATATCCCTTTGCCAATTCCACAAGAACAGCCTTAGCGAAAGGCTTCTTGAAGGGAAAGATGTAACTCTGTGAGATGAATTAACAGAACACAGAGCAGTTTCTCAGAAAGCTTCTTTCCAGTTTTGAACGGAAGATATTTCCTTTTTCACCATAGCCCTCTATGGGCTTCCAAATATCCCTTTGCCAATTCCACAAGAACAGCCTTAGCGAAAGGCTTCTTGAAGGGAAAGATGTAACTCTGTGAGATGAATTAACAGAACACAGAGCAGTATCTCAGAAAGCTTCTTTCCAGTTTTGAACGGAAGATATTTCCTTTTTCACCGTAGCCCTCTATGGGCTTCCAAATATCCCTTTGCCAATTCCACAAGAACAGCCTTAGCGAAAGGCTTCTTGAAGGGAAAGATGTAACTCTGTGAGATGAATTAACAGAACAAAGAGCAATTTCTCAGAAAGCTTCTTTCCAGTTTTGAACGGAAGATATTTCCTTTTTCACCGTAGCCCTCTATGGGCTTCCAAATATCCCTTTGCCAATTCCACAAGAACAGCCTTAGCGAAAGGCTTCTTGAAGGGAAAGATGTAACTCTGTGAGATGAATTAACAGAACACAGAGCAGTTTCTCAGAAAGCTTCTTTCCAGTTTTGAATGGAAGATATTTCCTTTTTCACCGTAGCCCTCTATGGGCTTCCAAATATCCCTTTGCCAACTCCACAAGAACAGCCTTAGCGAAAGGCTTCTTGAAGGGAAAGATGTAACTCTGTGAGATGAATTAACAGAACACAGAGCAGTTTCTCAGAAAGCTTCTTTCCAGTTTTGAACGGAAGATATTTCCTTTTTCACCGTAGCCCTCTATGGGCTTCCAAATATCCCTTTGCCAATTCCACAAGAACAGCCTTAGCGAAAGGCTTCTTGAAGGGAAAGATGTAACTCTGTGAGATGAATTAACAGAACACAGAGCAGTTTCTCAGAAAGCTTCTTTCCAGTTTTGAACGGAAGATATTTCCTTTTTCACCGTAGCCCTCTATGGGCTTCCAAATATCCCTTTGCCAATTCCACAAGAACAGCCTTAGCGAAAGGCTTCTTGAAGGGAAAGATGTAACTCTGTGAGATGAATTAACAGAACACAGAGCAGTTTCTCAGAAAGCTTCTTTCCAGTTTTGAACGGAAGATATTTCCTTTTTCACCATAGCCCTCTATGGGCTTCCAAATATCCCTTTGCCAATTCCAAAAGAACAGCCTTAGCGAAAGGCTTCTTGAAGGGAAAGATGTAACTCTGTGAGATGAATTAACAGAACACAGAGCAGTTTCTCAGAAAGCTTCTTTCCAGTTTTGAACGGAAGATATTTCCTTTTTCACCATAGCCCTCTATGGGCTTCCAAATATCCCTTTGCCAATTCCACAAGAACAGCCTTAGCGAAAGGCTTCTTGAAGGGAAAGATGTAACTCTGTGAGATGAATTAACAGAACACAGAGCAGTTTCTCAGAAAGCTTCTTTCCAGTTTTGAACGGAAGATATTTCCTTTTTCACCATAGCCCTCTAGGGGCTTCCAAATATCCCTTTGCCAATTCCACAAGAACAGCCTTAGCGAAAGGCTTCTTGAAGGGAAAGATGTAACTCTGTGAGATGAATTAACAGAACACAGAGCAGTTTCTCAGAAAGCTTCTTTCCAGTTTTGAACGGAAGATATTTCCTTTTTCACCGTAGCCCTCTATGGGCTTCCAAATATCCCTTTGCCAATTCCACAAGAACAGCCTTAGCGAAAGGCTTCTTGAAGGGAAAGATGTAACTCTGTGAGATGAATTAACAGAACACAGAGCAGTTTCTCAGAAAGCTTCTTTCCAGTTTTGAACGGAAGATATTTCCTTTTTCACCATAGCCCTCTATGGGCTTCCAAATATCCCTTTGCCAATTCCACAAGAACAGCCTTAGCGAAAGGCTTCTTGAAGGGAAAGATGTAACTCTGTGAGATGAATTAACAGAACACAGAGCAGTTTCTCAGAAAGCTTCTTTCCAGTTTTGAACGGAAGATATTTCCTTTTTCACCATAGCCCTCTATGGGCTTCCAAATATCCCTTTGCCAATTCCACAAGAACAGCCTTAGCGAAAGGCTTCTTGAAGGGAAAGATGTAACTCTGTGAGATGAATTAACAGAACACAGAGCAGTTTCTCAGAAAGCTTCTTTCCAGTTTTGAACGGAAGATATTTCCTTTTTCACCGTAGCCCTCTATGGGCTTCCAAATATCCCTTTGCCAATTCCACAAGAACAGCCTTAGCGAAAGGCTTCTTGAAGGGAAAGATGTAACTCTGTGAGATGAATTAACAGAACACAGAGCAGTTTCTCAGAAAGCTTCTTTCCAGTTTTGAACGGAAGATATTTCCTTTTTCACCATAGCCCTCTATGGGCTTCCAAATATCCCTTTGCCAATTCCACAAGAACAGCCTTAGCGAAAGGCTTCTTGAAGGGAAAGATGTAACTCTGTGAGATGAATTAACAGAACACAGAGCAGTTTCTCAGAAAGCTTCTTTCCAGTTTTGAACGGAAGATATTTCCTTTTTCACCATAGCCCTCTATGGGCTTCCAAATATCCCTTTGCCAATTCCACAAGAACAGCCTTAGCGAAAGGCTTCTTGAAGGGAAAGATGTAACTCTGTGAGATGAATTAACAGAACACAGAGCAGTTTCTCAGAAAGCTTCTTTCCAGTTTTGAACGGAAGATATTTCCTTTTTCACCATAGCCCTCTATGGGCTTCCAAATATCCCTTTGCCAACTCCACAAGAACAGCCTTAGCGAAAGGCTTCTTGAAGGGAAAGATGTAACTCTGTGAGATGAATTAACAGAACACAGAGCAGTTTCTCAGAAAGCTTCTTTCCAGTTTTGAACGGAAGATATTTCCTTTTTCACCATAGCCCTCTATGGGCTTCCAAATATCCCTTTGCCAATTCCACAAGAACAGCCTTAGCGAAAGGCTTCTTGAAGGGAAAGATGTAACTCTGTGAGATGAATTAACAGAACACAGAGCAGTTTCTCAGAAAGCTTCTTTCCAGTTTTGAACGGAAGATATTTCCTTTTTCACCATAGCCCTCTATGGGCTTCCAAATATCCCTTTGCCAATTCCACAAGAACAGCCTTAGCGAAAGGCTTCTTGAAGGGAAAGATGTAACTCTGTGAGATGAATTAACAGAACACAGAGCAGTTTCTCAGAAAGCTTCTTTCCAGTTTTGAACGGAAGATATTTCCTTTTTCACCATAGCCCTCTATGGGCTTCCAAATATCCCTTTGCCAATTCCACAAGAACAGCCTTAGCGAAAGGCTTCTTGAAGGGAAAGATGTAACTCTGTGAGATGAATTAACAGAACACAGAGCAGTTTCTCAGAAAGCTTCTTTCCAGTTTTGAACGGAAGATATTTCCTTTTTCACCATAGCCCTCTATGGGCTTCCAAATATCCCTTTGCCAACTCCACAAGAACAGCCTTAGCGAAAGGCTTCTTGAAGGGAAAGATGTAACTCTGTGAGATGAATTAACAGAACACAGAGCAGTTTCTCAGAAAGCTTCTTTCCAGTTTGGAACGGAAGATATTTCCTTTTTCACCATAGCCCTCTATGGGCTTCCAAATATCCCTTTGCCAATTCCACAAGAACAGCCTTAGCGAAAGGCTTCTTGAAGGGAAAGATGTATCTCTGTGAGATGAATTAACAGAACACAGAGCAGTATCTCAGAAAGCTTCTTTCCAGTTTTGAACGGAAGATATTTCCTTTTTCACCGTAGCCCTCTATGGGCTTCCAAATATCCCTTTGCCAATTCCACAAGAACAGCCTTAGCGAAAGGCTTCTTGAAGGGAAAGATGTAACTCTGTGAGATGAATTAACAGGACACAGAGCAGTTTCTCAGAAAGCTTCTTTCCAGTTTTGAACGGAAGATATTTCCTTTTTCACCGTAGCCCTCTATGGGCTTCCAAATATCCCTTTGCCAATTCCACAAGAACAGCCTTAGCGAAAGGCTTCTTGAAGGGAAAGATGTAACTCTGTGAGATGAATTAACAGAACACAGAGCAGTTTCTCAGAAAGCTTCTTTCCAGTTTTGAACGGAAGATATTTCCTTTTTCACCATAGCCCTCTATGGGCTTCCAAATATCCCTTTGCCAATTCCACAAGAACAGCCTTAGCGAAAGGCTTCTTGAAGGGAAAGATGTAACTCTGTGAGATGAATTAACAGAACACAGAGCACTTTCTCAGAAAGCTTCTTTCCAGTTTTGAACGGAAGATATTTCCTTTTTCACCATAGCCCTCTATGGGCTTCCAAATATCCCTTTGCCAATTCCACAAGAACAGCCTTAGCGAAAGGCTTCTTGAAGGGAAAGATGTAACTCTGTGAGATGAATTAACAGAACACAGAGCAGTTTCTCAGAAAGCTTCTTTCCAGTTTTGAACGGAAGATATTTCCTTTTTCACCATAGCCCTCTATGGGCTTCCAAATATCCCTTTGCCAATTCCACAAGAACAGCCTTAGCGAAAGGCTTCTTGAAGGGAAAGATGTAACTCTGTGAGATGAATTAACAGAACACAGAGCAGTTTCTCAGAAAGCTTCTTTCCAGTTTTGAACGGAAGATATTTCCTTTTTCACCATAGCCCTCTATGGGCTTCCAAATATCCCTTTGCCAATTCCACAAGAACAGCCTTAGCGAAAGGCTTCTTGAAGGGAAAGATGTAACTCTGTGAGATGAATTAACAGAACACAGAGCAGTTTCTCAGAAAGCTTCTTTCCAGTTTTGAACGGAAGATATTTCCTTTTTCACCATAGCCCTCTATGGGCTTCCAAATATCCCTTTGCCAATTCCACAAGAACAGCCTTAGCGAAAGGCTTCTTGAAGGGAAAGATGTAACTCTGTGAGATGAATTAACAGAACACAGAGCAGTTTCTCAGAAAGCTTCTTTCCAGTTTTGAACGGAAGATATTTCCTTTTTCACCGTAGCCCTCTATGGGCTTCCAAATATCCCTTTGCCAATTCCACAAGAACAGCCTTAGCGAAAGGCTTCTTGAAGGGAAAGATGTAACTCTGTGAGACGAATTAACAGAACACAGAGCAGTTTCTCAGAAAGCTTCTTTCCAGTTTTGAACGGAAGATATTTCCTTTTTCACCGTAGCCCTCTATGGGCTTCCAAATATCCCTTTGCCAATTCCACAAGAACAGCCTTAGCGAAAGGCTTCTTGAAGGGAAAGATGTAACTCTGTGAGATGAATTAACAGAACACAGAGCAGTTTCTCAGAAAGCTTCTTTCCAGTTTTGAACGGAAGATATTTCCTTTTTCACCGTAGCCCTCTATGGGCTTCCAAATATCCCTTTGCCAATTCCACAAGAACAGCCTTAGCGAAAGGCTTCTTGAAGGGAAAGATGTAACTCTGTGAGATGAATTAACAGAACACAGAGCAATTTCTCAGAAAGCTTCTTTCCAGTTTTGAACGGAAGATATTTCCTTTTTCACCGTAGCCCTCTATGGGCTTCCAAATATCCCTTTGCCAATTCCACAAGAACAGCCTTAGCGAAAGGCTTCTTGAAGGGAAAGATGTAACTCTGTGAGATGAATTAACAGAACACAGAGCAGTTTCTCAGAAAGCTTCTTTCCAGTTTTGAACGGAAGATATTTCCTTTTTCACCGTAGCCCTCTATGGGCTTCCAAATATCCCTTTGCCAATTCCACAAGAACAGCCTTAGCGAAAGGCTTCTTGAAGGGAAAGATGTAACTCTGTGAGATGAATTAACAGAACACAGAGCAGTTTCTCAGAAAGCTTCTTTCCAGTTTTGAACGGAAGATATTTCCTTTTTCACCATAGCCCTCTATGGGCTTCCAAATATCCCTTTGCCAATTCCACAAGAACAGCCTTAGCGAAAGGCTTCTTGAAGGGAAAGATGTAACTCTGTGAGATGAATTAACAGAACACAGAGCAGTTTCTCAGAAAGCTTCTTTCCAGTTTTGAACGGAAGATATTTCCTTTTTCACCATAGCCCTCTATGGGCTTCCAAATATCCCTTTGCCAATTCCACAAGAACAGCCTTAGCGAAAGGCTTCTTGAAGGGAAAGATGTAACTCTGTGAGATGAATTAACAGAACACAGAGCAGTTTCTCAGAAAGCTTCTTTCCAGTTTTGAACGGAAGATATTTCCTTTTTCACCATAGCCCTCTAGGGGCTTCCAAATATCCCTTTGCCAATTCCACAAGAACAGCCTTAGCGAAAGGCTTCTTGAAGGGAAAGATGTAACTCTGTGAGATGAATTAACAGAACACAGAGCAGTTTCTCAGAAAGCTTCTTTCCAGTTTTGAACGGAAGATATTTCCTTTTTCACCGTAGCCCTCTATGGGCTTCCAAATATCCCTTTGCCAATTCCACAAGAACAGCCTTAGCGAAAGGCTTCTTGAAGGGAAAGATGTAACTCTGTGAGATGAATTAACAGAACACAGAGCAGTTTCTCAGAAAGCTTCTTTCCAGTTTTGAACGGAAGATATTTCCTTTTTCACCATAGCCCTCTATGGGCTTCCAAATATCCCTTTGCCAATTCCACAAGAACAGCCTTAGCGAAAGGCTTCTTGAAGGGAAAGATGTAACTCTGTGAGATGAATTAACAGAACACAGAGCAGTTTCTCAGAAAGCTTCTTTCCAGTTTTGAACGGAAGATATTTCCTTTTTCACCATAGCCCTCTATGGGCTTCCAAATATCCCTTTGCCAATTCCACAAGAACAGCCTTAGCGAAAGGCTTCTTGAAGGGAAAGATGTAACTCTGTGAGATGAATTAACAGAACACAGAGCAGTTTCTCAGAAAGCTTCTTTCCAGTTTTGAACGGAAGATATTTCCTTTTTCACCATAGCCCTCTATGGGCTTCCAAATATCCCTTTGCCAATTCCACAAGAACAGCCTTAGCGAAAGGCTTCTTGAAGGGAAAGATGTAACTCTGTGAGATGAATTAACAGAACACAGAGCAGTTTCTCAGAAAGCTTCTTTCCAGTTTTGAACGGAAGATATTTCCTTTTTCACCATAGCCCTCTATGGGCTTCCAAATATCCCTTTGCCAACTCCACAAGAACAGCCTTAGCGAAAGGCTTCTTGAAGGGAAAGATGTAACTCTGTGAGATGAATTAGCAGAACACAGAGCAGTTTCTCAGAAAGCTTCTTTCCAGTTTTGAACGGAAGATATTTCCTTTTTCACCATAGCCCTCTATGGGCTTCCAAATATCCCTTTGCCAATTCCACAAGAACAGCCTTAGCGAAAGGCTTCTTGAAGGGAAAGATGTAACTCTGTGAGATGAATTAACAGAACACAGAGCAGTTTCTCAGAAAGCTTCTTTCCAGTTTTGAACGGAAGATATTTCCTTTTTCACCATAGCCCTCTATGGGTTTCCAAATATCCCTTTGCCAATTCCACAAGAACAGCCTTAGCGAAAGGCTTCTTGAAGGGAAAGATGTAACTCTGTGAGATGAATTAACAGAACACAGAGCAGTTTCTCAGAAAGCTTCTTTCCAGTTTGGAACGGAAGATATTTCCTTTTTCACCATAGCCCTCTATGAGCTTCCAAATATCCCTTTGCCAATTCCACAAGAACAGCCTTAGCGAAAGGCTTCTTGAAGGGAAAGATGTAACTCTGTGAGATGAATTAACAGAACACAGAGCAGTATCTCAGAAAGCTTCTTTCCAGTTTTGAACGGAAGATATTTCCTTTTTCACCGTAGCCCTCTATGGGCTTCCAAATATCCCTTTGCCAATTCCACAAGAACAGCCTTAGCGAAAGGCTTCTTGAAGGGAAAGATGTAACTCTGTGAGATGAATTAACAGGACACAGAGCAGTTTCTCAGAAAGCTTCTTTCCAGTTTTGAACGGAAGATATTTCCTTTTTCACCATAGCCCTCTATGGGCTTCCAAATATCCCTTTGCCAATTCCACAAGAACAGCCTTAGCGAAAGGCTTCTTGAAGGGAAAGATGTAACTCTGTGAGATGAATTAACAGAACACAGAGCAGTTTCTCAGAAAGCTTCTTTCCAGTTTTGAACGGAAGATATTTCCTTTTTCACCATAGCCCTCTATGGGCTTCCAAATATCCCTTTGCCAATTCCACAAGAACAGCCTTAGCGAAAGGCTTCTTGAAGGGAAAGATGTAACTCTGTGAGATGAATTAACAGAACACAGAGCAGTTTCTCAGAAAGCTTCTTTCCAGTTTTGAACGGAAGATATTTCCTTTTTCACCATAGCCCTCTATGGGCTTCCAAATATCCCTTTGCCAATTCCACAAGAACAGCCTTAGCGAAAGGCTTCTTGAAGGGAAAGATGTAACTCTGTGAGATGAATTAACAGAACACAGAGCAGTTTCTCAGAAAGCTTCTTTCCAGTTTTGAACGGAAGATATTTCCTTTTTCACCATAGCCCTCTATGGGCTTCCAAATATCCCTTTGCCAATTCCACAAGAACAGCCTTAGCGAAAGGCTTCTTGAAGGGAAAGATGTAACTCTGTGAGATGAATTAACAGAACACAGAGCAGTTTCTCAGAAAGCTTCTTTCCAGTTTTGAACGGAAGATATTTCCTTTTTCACCATAGCCCTCTATGGGCTTCCAAATATCCCTTTGCCAACTCCACAAGAACAGCCTTAGCGAAAGGCTTCTTGAAGGGAAAGATGTAACTCTGTGAGATGAATTAACAGAACACAGAGCAGTTTCTCAGAAAGCTTCTTTCCAGTTTTGAACGGAAGATATTTCCTTTTTCACCATAGCCCTCTATGGGCTTCCAAATATCCCTTTGCCAATTCCACAAGAACAGCCTTAGCGAAAGGCTTCTTGAAGGGAAAGATGTAACTCTGTGAGATGAATTAACAGAACACAGAGCAGTTTCTCAGAAAGCTTCTTTCCAGTTTTGAACGGAAGATATTTCCTTTTTCACCATAGCCCTCTATGGGCTTCCAAATATCCCTTTGCCAATTCCACAAGAACAGCCTTAGCGAAAGGCTTCTTGAAGGGAAAGATGTAACTCTGTGAGATGAATTAACAGAACACAGAGCAGTTTCTCAGAAAGCTTCTTTCCAGTTTTGAACGGAAGATATTTCCTTTTTCACCATAGCCCTCTATGGGCTTCCAAATATCCCTTTGCCAATTCCACAAGAACAGCCTTAGCGAAAGGCTTCTTGAAGGGAAAGATGTAACTCTGTGAGATGAATTAACAGAACACAGAGCAGTATCTCAGAAAGCTTCTTTCCAGTTTTGAACGGAAGATATTTCCTTTTTCACCGTAGCCCTCTATGGGCTTCCAAATATCCCTTTGCCAATTCCACAGGAACAGCCTTAGCGAAAGGCTTCTTGAAGGGAAAGATGTAACTCTGTGAGATGAATTAACAGAACAAAGAGCAATTTCTCAGAAAGCTTCTTTCCAGTTTTGAACGGAAGATATTTCCTTTTTCACCGTAGCCCTCTATGGGCTTCCAAATATCCCTTTGCCAATTCCACAAGAACAGCCTTAGCGAAAGGCTTCTTGAAGGGAAAGATGTAACTCTGTGAGATGAATTAACAGAACACAGAGCAGTTTCTCAGAAAGCTTCTTTCCAGTTTTGAACGGAAGATATTTCCTTTTTCACCATAGCCCTCTATGGGCTTCCAAATATCCCTTTGCCAACTCCACAAGAACAGCCTTAGCGAAAGGCTTCTTGAAGGGAAAGATGTAACTCTGTGAGATGAATTAACAGAACACAGAGCAGTTTCTCAGAAAGCTTCTTTCCAGTTTTGAACGGAAGATATTTCCTTTTTCACCGTAGCCCTCTATGGGCTTCCAAATATCCCTTTGCCAATTCCACAAGAACAGCCTTAGCGAAAGGCTTCTTGAAGGGAAAGATGTAACTCTGTGAGATGAATTAACAGAACACAGAGCAGTTTCTCAGAAAGCTTCTTTCCAGTTTTGAACGGAAGATATTTCCTTTTTCACCGTAGCCCTCTATGGGCTTCCAAATATCCCTTTGCCAATTCCACAAGAACAGCCTTAGCGAAAGGCTTCTTGAAGGGAAAGATGTAACTCTGTGAGATGAATTAACAGAACACAGAGCAGTTTCTCAGAAAGCTTCTTTCCAGTTTTGAACGGAAGATATTTCCTTTTTCACCATAGCCCTCTATGGGCTTCCAAATATCCCTTTGCCAATTCCACAAGAACAGCCTTAGCGAAAGGCTTCTTGAAGGGAAAGATGTAACTCTGTGAGATGAATTAACAGAACACAGAGCAGTTTCTCAGAAAGCTTCTTTCCAGTTTTGAACGGAAGATATTTCCTTTTTCACCATAGCCCTCTATGGGCTTCCAAATATCCCTTTGCCAATTCCACAAGAACAGCCTTAGCGAAAGGCTTCTTGAAGGGAAAGATGTAACTCTGTGAGATGAATTAACAGAACACAGAGCAGTTTCTCAGAAAGCTTCTTTCCAGTTTTGAACGGAAGATATTTCCTTTTTCACCATAGCCCTCTAGGGGCTTCCAAATATCCCTTTGCCAATTCCACAAGAACAGCCTTAGCGAAAGGCTTCTTGAAGGGAAAGATGTAACTCTGTGAGATGAATTAACAGAACACAGAGCAGTTTCTCAGAAAGCTTCTTTCCAGTTTTGAACGGAAGATATTTCCTTTTTCACCGTAGCCCTCTAGGGGCTTCCAAATATCCCTTTGCCAATTCCACAAGAACAGCCTTAGCGAAAGGCTTCTTGAAGGGAAAGATGTAACTCTGTGAGATGAATTAACAGAACACAGAGCAGTTTCTCAGAAAGCTTCTTTCCAGTTTTGAACGGAAGATATTTCCTTTTTCACCATAGCCCTCTATGGGCTTCCAAATATCCCTTTGCCAATTCCACAAGAACAGCCTTAGCGAAAGGCTTCTTGAAGGGAAAGATGTAACTCTGTGAGATGAATTAACAGAACACAGAGCAGTTTCTCAGAAAGCTTCTTTCCAGTTTTGAACGGAAGATATTTCCTTTTTCACCATAGCCCTCTATGGGCTTCCAAATATCCCTTTGCCAATTCCACAAGAACAGCCTTAGCGAAAGGCTTCTTGAAGGGAAAGATGTAACTCTGTGAGATGAATTAACAGAACACAGAGCAGTTTCTCAGAAAGCTTCTTTCCAGTTTTGAACGGAAGATATTTCCTTTTTCACCGTAGCCCTCTATGGGCTTCCAAATATCCCTTTGCCAATTCCACAAGAACAGCCTTAGCGAAAGGCTTCTTGAAGGGAAAGATGTAACTCTGTGAGATGAATTAACAGAACACAGAGCAGTTTCTCAGAAAGCTTCTTTCCAGTTTTGAACGGAAGATATTTCCTTTTTCACCATAGCCCTCTATGGGCTTCCAAATATCCCTTTGCCAATTCCACAAGAACAGCCTTAGCGAAAGGCTTCTTGAAGGGAAAGATGTAACTCTGTGAGATGAATTAACAGAACACAGAGCAGTTTCTCAGAAAGCTTCTTTCCAGTTTTGAACGGAAGATATTTCCTTTTTCACCATAGCCCTCTATGGGCTTCCAAATATCCCTTTGCCAATTCCACAAGAACAGCCTTAGCGAAAGGCTTCTTGAAGGGAAAGATGTAACTCTGTGAGATGAATTAACAGAACACAGAGCAGTTTCTCAGAAAGCTTCTTTCCAGTTTTGAACGGAAGATATTTCCTTTTTCACCATAGCCCTCTATGGGCTTCCAAATATCCCTTTGCCAACTCCACAAGAACAGCCTTAGCGAAAGGCTTCTTGAAGGGAAAGATGTAACTCTGTGAGATGAATTAACAGAACACAGAGCAGTTTCTCAGAAAGCTTCTTTCCAGTTTTGAACGGAAGATATTTCCTTTTTCACCATAGCCCTCTATGGGCTTCCAAATATCCCTTTGCCAATTCCACAAGAACAGCCTTAGCGAAAGGCTTCTTGAAGGGAAAGATGTAACTCTGTGAGATGAATTAACAGAACACAGAGCAGTTTCTCAGAAAGCTTCTTTCCAGTTTTGAACGGAAGATATTTCCTTTTTCACCATAGCCCTCTATGGGCTTCCAAATATCCCTTTGCCAACTCCACAAGAACAGCCTTAGCGAAAGGCTTCTTGAAGGGAAAGATGTAACTCTGTGAGATGAATTAACAGAACACAGAGCAGTTTCTCAGAAAGCTTCTTTCCAGTTTGGAACGGAAGATATTTCCTTTTTCACCATAGCCCTCTATGGGCTTCCAAATATCCCTTTGCCAACTCCACAAGAACAGCCTTAGCGAAAGGCTTCTTGAAGGGAAAGATGTATCTCTGTGAGATGAATTAACAGAACACAGAGCAGTATCTCAGAAAGCTTCTTTCCAGTTTTGAACGGAAGATATTTCCTTTTTCACCGTAGCCCTCTATGGGCTTCCAAATATCCCTTTGCCAATTCCACAAGAACAGCCTTAGCGAAAGGCTTCTTGAAGGGAAAGATGTAACTCTGTGAGATGAATTAACAGGACACAGAGCAGTTTCTCAGAAAGCTTCTTTCCAGTTTTGAACGGAAGATATTTCCTTTTTCACCATAGCCCTCTATGGGCTTCCAAATATCCCTTTGCCAATTCCACAAGAACAGCCTTAGCGAAAGGCTTCTTGAAGGGAAAGATGTAACTCTGTGAGATGAATTAACAGAACACAGAGCAGTTTCTCAGAAAGCTTCTTTCCAGTTTTGAACGGAAGATATTTCCTTTTTCACCATAGCCCTCTATGGGCTTCCAAATATCCCTTTGCCAATTCCACAAGAACAGCCTTAGCGAAAGGCTTCTTGAAGGGAAAGATGTAACTCTGTGAGATGAATTAACAGAACACAGAGCAGTTTCTCAGAAAGCTTCTTTCCAGTTTTGAACGGAAGATATTTCCTTTTTCACCATAGCCCTCTATGGGCTTCCAAATATCCCTTTGCCAATTCCACAAGAACAGCCTTAGCGAAAGGCTTCTTGAAGGGAAAGATGTAACTCTGTGAGATGAATTAACAGAACACAGAGCAGTTTCTCAGAAAGCTTCTTTCCAGTTTTAAACGGAAGATATTTCCTTTTTCACCGTAGCCCTCTATGGGCTTCCAAATATCCCTTTGCCAATTCCACAAGAACAGCCTTAGCGAAAGGCTTCTTGAAGGGAAAGATGTAACTCTGTGAGATGAATTAACAGAACACAGAGCAGTTTCTCAGAAAGCTTCTTTCCAGTTTTGAACGGAAGATATTTCCTTTTTCACCATAGCCCTCTATGGGCTTCCAAATATCCCTTTGCCAACTCCACAAGAACAGCCTTAGCGAAAGGCTTCTTGAAGGGAAAGATGTAACTCTGTGAGATGAATTAACAGAACACAGAGCAGTTTCTCAGAAAGCTTCTTTCCAGTTTTGAACGGAAGATATTTCCTTTTTCACCGTAGCCCTCTATGGGCTTCCAAATATCCCTTTGCCAACTCCACAAGAACAGCCTTAGCGAAAGGCTTCTTGAAGGGAAAGATGTAACTCTGTGAGATGAATTAACAGAACACAGAGCAGTTTCTCAGAAAGCTTCTTTCCAGTTTTGAACGGAAGATATTTCCTTTTTCACCGTAGCCCTCTATGGGCTTCCAAATATCGCTTTGCCAATTCCACAAGAACAGCCTTAGCGAAAGGCTTCTTGAAGGGAAAGATGTAACTCTGTGAGATGAATTAACAGAACACAGAGCAGTTTCTCAGAAAGCTTCTTTCCAGTTTTGAACGGAAGATATTTCCTTTTTCACCATAGCCCTCTATGGGCTTCCAAATATCCCTTTGCCAATTCCACAAGAACAGCCTTAGCGAAAGGCTTCTTGAAGGGAAAGATGTAACTCTGTGAGATGAATTAACAGAACACAGAGCAGTTTCTCAGAAAGCTTCTTTCCAGTTTTGAACGGAAGATATTTCCTTTTTCACCATAGCCCTCTATGGGCTTCCAAATATCCCTTTGCCAATTCCACAAGAACAGCCTTAGCGAAAGGCTTCTTGAAGGGAAAGATGTAACTCTGTGAGATGAATTAACAGAACACAGAGCAGTTTCTCAGAAAGCTTCTTTCCAGTTTTGAACGGAAGATATTTCCTTTTTCACCATAGCCCTCTATGGGCTTCCAAATATCCCTTTGCCAACTCCACAAGAACAGCCTTAGCGAAAGGCTTCTTGAAGGGAAAGATGTAACTCTGTGAGATGAATTAACAGAACACAGAGCAGTTTCTCAGAAAGCTTCTTTCCAGTTTTGAACGGAAGATATTTCCTTTTTCACCATAGCCCTCTATGGGCTTCCAAATATCCCTTTGCCAATTCCACAAGAACAGCCTTAGCGAAAGGCTTCTTGAAGGGAAAGATGTAACTCTGTGAGATGAATTAACAGAACACAGAGCAGTTTCTCAGAAAGCTTCTTTCCAGTTTTGAACGGAAGATATTTCCTTTTTCACCATAGCCCTCTATGGGCTTCCAAATATCCCTTTGCCAATTCCACAAGAACAGCCTTAGCGAAAGGCTTCTTGAAGGGAAAGATGTAACTCTGTGTGATGAATTAACAGAACACAGAGCAGTTTCTCAGAAAGCTTCTTTCCAGTTTTGAACGGAAGATATTTCCTTTTTCACCGTAGCCCTCTATGGGCTTCCAAATATCCCTTTGCCAATTCCACAAGAACAGCCTTAGCGAAAGGCTTCTTGAAGGGAAAGATGTAACTCTGTGAGATGAATTAACAGAACACAGAGCAGTATCTCAGAAAGCTTCTTTCCAGTTTTGAACGGAAGATATTTCCTTTTTCACCGTAGCCCTCTATGGGCTTCCAAATATCCCTTTGCCAATTCCACAAGAACAGCCTTAGCGAAAGGCTTCTTGAAGGGAAAGATGTAACTCTGTGAGATGAATTAACAGAACACAGAGCAGTTTCTCAGAAAGCTTCTTTCCAGTTTTGAACGGAAGATATTTACTTTTTCACCATAGCCCACTATGGGCTTCCAAATATCCCTTTGCCAATTCCACAAGAACAGCCTTAGCGAAAGGCTTCTTGAAGGGAAAGATGTAACTCTGTGAGATGAATTAACAGAACACAGAGCAGTTTCTCAGAAAGCTTCTTTCCAGTTTTGAACGGAAGATATTTCCTTTTTCACCATAGCCCTCTATGGGCTTCCAAATATCCCTTTGCCAATTCCACAAGAACAGCCTTAGCGAAAGGCTTCTTGAAGGGAAAGATGTAACTCTGTGAGATGAATTAACAGAACACAGAGCAGTTTCTCAGAAAGCTTCTTTCCAGTTTTGAACGGAAGATATTTCCTTTTTCACCATAGCCCTCTATGGGCTTCCAAATATCCCTTTGCCAATTCCACAAGAACAGCCTTAGCGAAAGGCTTCTTGAAGGGAAAGATGTAACTCTGTGAGATGAATTAACAGAACACAGAGCACTTTCTCAGAAAGCTTCTTTCCAGTTTGGAACGGAAGATATTTCCTTTTTCACCATAGCCTTCTATGGGCTTCCAAATATCCCTTTGCCAACTCCACAAGAACAGCCTTAGCGAAAGGCTTCTTGAAGGGAAAGATGTAACTCTGTGAGATGAATTAACAGAACACAGAGCAGTTTCTCAGAAAGCTTCTTTCCAGTTTTGAACGGAAGATATTTCCTTTTTCACCATAGCCCTCTATGGGCTTCCAAATATCCCTTTGCCAATTCCACAACAACAGCCTTAGCGAAAGGCTTCTTGAAGGGAAAGATGTAACTCTGTGAGATGAATTAACAGAACACAGAGCAGTTTCTCAGAAAGCTTCTTTCCAGTTTTGAACGGAAGATATTTCCTTTTTCACCATAGCCCTCTATGGGTTTCCAAATATCCCTTTGCCAATTCCACAAGAACAGCCTTAGCGAAAGGCTTCTTGAAGGGAAAGATGTAACTCTGTGAGATGAATTAACAGAACACAGAGCAGTTTCTCAGAAAGCTTCTTTCCAGTTTTGAACGGAACATATTTCCTTTTTCACCATAGCCCTCTATGGGCTTCCAAATATCCCTTTGCCAATTCCACAAGAACAGCCTTAGCGAAAGGCTTCTTGAAGGGAAAGATGTAACTCTGTGAGATGAATTAACAGAACACAGAGCAGTTTCTCAGAAAGCTTCTTTCCAGTTTTGAACGGAAGATATTTCCTTTTTCACCATAGCCCTCTATGGGCTTCCAAATATCCCTTTGCCAATTCCACAAGAACAGCCTTAGCGAAAGGCTTCTTGAAGGGAAAGATATAACTCTGTGAGATGAATTAACAGAACACAGAGCAGTTTCTCAGAAAGCTTCTTTCCAGTTTTGAACGGAAGATATTTCCTTTTTCACCATAGCCCTCTATGGGCTTCCAAATATCCCTTTGCCAATTCCACAAGAACAGCCTTAGCGAAAGGCTTCTTGAAGGGAAAGATGTAACTCTGTGAGATGAATTAACAGAACACAGAGCAGTTTCTCAGAAAGCTTCTTTCCAGTTTTGAACGGAAGATATTTCCTTTTTCACCATAGCCCTCTAGGGGCTTCCAAATATCCCTTTGCCAATTCCACAAGAACAGCCTTAGCGAAAGGCTTCTTGAAGGGAAAGATGTAACTCTGTGAGATGAATTAACAGAACACAGAGCAGTTTCTCAGAAAGCTTCTTTCCAGTTTTGAACGGAAGATATTTCCTTTTTCACCATAGCCCTCTATGGGCTTCCAAATATCCCTTTGCCAAGTCCACAAGAACAGCCTTAGCGAAAGGCTTCTTGAAGGGAAAGATGTAACTCTGTGAGATGAATTAACAGAACACAGAGCAGTTTCTCAGAAAGCTTCTTTCCAGTTTTGAACGGAAGATATTTCCTTTTTCACCATAGCCCTCTATGGGCTTCCAAATATCCCTTTGCCAATTCCACAAGAACAGCCTTAGCGAAAGGCTTCTTGAAGGGAAAGATGTAACTCTGTGAGATGAATTAACAGAACACAGAGCAGTTTCTCAGAAAGCTTCTTTCCAGTTTTGAACGGAAGATATTTCCTTTTTCACCATAGCCCTCTATGGGCTTCCAAATATCCCTTTGCCAATTCCACAAGAACAGCCTTAGCGAAAGGCTTCTTGAAGGGAAAGATGTAACTCTGTGAGATGAATTAACAGAACACAGAGCAGTTTCTCAGAAAGCTTCTTTCCAGTTTTGAACGGAAGATATTTCCTTTTTCACCATAGCCCTCTATGGGCTTCCAAATATCCCTTTGCCAATTCCACAAGAACAGCCTTAGCGAAAGGCTTCTTGAAGGGAAAGATGTAACTCTGTGAGATGAATTAACAGAACACAGAGCAGTTTCTCAGAAAGCTTCTTTCCAGTTTTGAACGGAAGATATTTCCTTTTTCACCATAGCCCTCTATGGGCTTCCAAATATCCCTTTGCCAATTCCACAAGAACAGCCTTAGCGAAAGGCTTCTTGAAGGGAAAGATGTAACTCTGTGAGATGAATTAACAGAACACAGAGCAGTTTCTCAGAAAGCTTCTTTCCAGTTTTGAACGGAAGATATTTCCTTTTTCACCATAGCCCTCTATGGGCTTCCAAATATCCCTTTGCCAATTCCACAAGAACAGCCTTAGCGAAAGGCTTCTTGAAGGGAAAGATGTAACTCTGTGAGATGAATTAACAGAACACAGGGCAGTTTCTCAGAAAGCTTCTTTCCAGTTTTGAACGGAAGATATTTCCTTTTTCACCATAGCCCTCTATGGGCTTCCAAATATCCCTTTGCCAATTCCACAAGAACAGCCTTAGCGAAAGGCTTCTTGAAGGGAAAGATGTAACTCTGTGAGATGAATTAACAGAACACAGGGCAGTTTCTCAGAAAGCTTCTTTCCAGTTTTGAACGGAAGATATTTCCTTTTTCACCATAGCCCTCTATGGGCTTCCAAATATCCCTTTGCCAATTCCACAAGAACAGCCTTAGCGAAAGGCTTCTTGAAGGGAAAGATGTAACTCTGTGAGATGAATTAACAGAACACAGAGCAGTTTCTCAGAAAGCTTCTTTCCAGTTTTGAACGGAAGATATTTCCTTTTTCACCATAGCCCTCTATGGGCTTCCAAATATCCCTTTGCCAATTCCACAAGAACAGCCTTAGCGAAAGGCTTCTTGAAGGGAAAGATGTAACTCTGTGAGATGAATTAACAGAACACAGAGCAGTTTCTCAGAAAGCTTCTTTCCAGTTTTGAACGGAAGATATTTCCTTTTTCACCATAGCCCTCTATGGGCTTCCAAATATCCCTTTGCCAATTCCACAAGAACAGCCTTAGCGAAAGGCTTCTTGAAGGGAAAGATGTAACTCTGTGAGATGAATTAACAGAACACAGAGCAGTTTCTCAGAAAGCTTCTTTCCAGTTTTGAACGGAAGATATTTCCTTTTTCACCATAGCCCTCTATGGGCTTCCAAATATCCCTTTGCCAACCCCACAAGAACAGCCTTAGCGAAAGGCTTCTTGAAGGGAAAGATGTAACTCTGTGAGATGAATTAACAGAACACAGAGCAGTTTCTCAGAAAGCTTCTTTCCAGTTTTGAACGGAAGATATTTCCTTTTTCACCATAGCCCTCTATGGGCTTCCAAATATCCCTTTGCCAATTCCACAAGAACAGCCTTAGCGAAAGGCTTCTTGAAGGGAAAGATGTAACTCTGTGAGATGAATTAACAGAACACAGAGCAGTTTCTCAGAAAGCTTCTTTCCAGTTTTGAACGGAAGATATTTCCTTTTTCACCATAGCCCTCTATGGGCTTCCAAATATCCCTTTGCCAATTCCACAAGAACAGCCTTAGCGAAAGGCTTCTTGAAGGGAAAGATGTAACTCTGTGAGATGAATTAACAGAACACAGAGCAGTTTCTCAGAAAGCTTCTTTCCAGTTTTGAACGGAAGATATTTCCTTTTTCACCATAGCCCTCTATGGGCTTCCAAATATCCCTTTGCCAATTCCACAAGAACAGCCTTAGCGAAAGGCTTCTTGAAGGGAAAGATGTAACTCTGTGAGATGAATTAACAGAACACAGAGCAGTTTCTCAGAAAGCTTCTTTCCAGTTTTGAACGGAAGATATTTCCTTTTTCACCATAGCCCTCTATGGGCTTCCAAATATCCCTTTGCCAATTCCACAAGAACAGCCTTAGCGAAAGGCTTCTTGAAGGGAAAGATGTAACTCTGTGAGATGAATTCACAGAACACAGAGCAGTTTCTCAGAAAGCTTCTTTCCAGTTTTGAACGGAAGATATTTCCTTTTTCACCATAGCCCTCTATGGGCTTCCAAATATCCCTTTGCCAATTCCACAAGAACAGCCTTAGCGAAAGGCTTCTTGAAGGGAAAGATGTAACTCTGTGAGATGAATTAACAGAACACAGAGCAGTTTCTCAGAAAGCTTCTTTCCAGTTTTGAACGGAAGATATTTCCTTTTTCACCATAGCCCTCTATGGGCTTCCAAATATCCCTTTGCCAATTCCACAAGAACAGCCTTAGCGAAAGGCTTCTTGAAGGGAAAGATGTAACTCTGTGAGATGAATTAACAGAACACAGAGCAGTTTCTCAGAAAGCTTCTTTCCAGTTTTGAACGGAAGATATTTCCTTTTTCACCATAGCCCTCTATGGGCTTCCAAATATCCCTTTGCCAATTCCACAAGAACAGCCTTAGCGAAAGGCTTCTTGAAGGGAAAGATGTAACTCTGTGAGATGAATTAACAGAACACAGAGCAGTTTCTCAGAAAGCTTCTTTCCAGTTTTGAACGGAAGATATTTCCTTTTTCACCATAGCCCTCTATGGGCTTCCAAATATCCCTTTGCCAATTCCACAAGAACAGCCTTAGCGAAAGGCTTCTTGAAGGGAAAGATATAACTCTGTGAGATGAATTAACAGAACACAGAGCAGTTTCTCAGAAAGCTTCTTTCCAGTTTTGAACGGAAGATATTTCCTTTTTCACCATAGCCCTCTATGGGCTTCCAAATATCCCTTTGCCAATTCCACAAGAACAGCCTTAGCGAAAGGCTTCTTGAAGGGAAAGATGTAACTCTGTGAGATGAATTAACAGAACACAGAGCAGTTTCTCAGAAAGCTTCTTTCCAGTTTTGAACGGAAGATATTTCCTTTTTCACCATAGCCCTCTATGGGCTTCCAAATATCCCTTTGCCAACTCCACAAGAACAGCCTTAGCGAAAGGCTTCTTGAAGGGAAAGATGTAACTCTGTGAGATGAATTAACAGAACACAGAGCAGTTTCTCAGAAAGCTTCTTTCCAGTTTTGAACGGAAGATATTTCCTTTTTCACCATAGCCCTCTATGGGCTTCCAAATATCCCTTTGCCAACTCCACAAGAACAGCCTTAGCGAAAGGCTTCTTGAAGGGAAAGATGTAACTCTGTGAGATGAATTAACAGAACACAGAGCAGTTTCTCAGAAAGCTTCTTTCCAGTTTTGAACGGAAGATATTTCCTTTTTCACCGTAGCCCTCTATGGGCTTCCAAATATCCCTTTGCCAATTCCACAAGAACAGCCTTAGCGAAAGGCTTCTTGAAGGGAAAGATGTAACTCTGTGAGATGAATTAACAGAACACAGAGCAGTTTCTCAGAAAGCTTCTTTCCAGTTTGGAACGGAAGATATTTCCTTTTTCACCGTAGCCCTCTATGGGCTTCCAAATATCCCTTTGCCAATTCCACAAGAACAGCCTTAGCGAAAGGCTTCTTGAAGGGAAAGATGTAACTCTGTGAGATGAATTAACAGAACACAGAGCAGTTTCTCAGAAAGCTTCTTTCCAGTTTTGAACGGAAGATATTTCCTTTTTCACCATAGCCCTCTATGGGCTTCCAAATATCCCTTTGCCAATTCCACAAGAACAGCCTTAGCGAAAGGCTTCTTGAAGGGAAAGATGTAACTCTGTGAGATGAATTAACAGAACACAGAGCAGTTTCTCAGAAAGCTTCTTTCCAGTTTTGAACGGAAGATATTTCCTTTTTCACCATAGCCCTCTATGGGCTTCCAAATATCCCTTTGCCAATTCCACAAGAACAGCCTTAGCGAAAGGCTTCTTGAAGGGAAAGATGTAACTCTGTGAGATGAATTAACAGAACACAGAGCAGTTTCTCAGAAAGCTTCTTTCCAGTTTTGAACGGAAGATATTTCCTTTTTCACCATAGCCCTCTAGGGGCTTCCAAATATCCCTTTGCCAATTCCACAAGAACAGCCTTAGCGAAAGGCTTCTTGAAGGGAAAGATGTAACTCTGTGAGATGAATTAACAGAACACAGAGCAGTTTCTCAGAAAGCTTCTTTCCAGTTTTGAACGGAAGATATTTCCTTTTTCACCGTAGCCCTCTATGGGCTTCCAAATATCCCTTTGCCAATTCCACAAGAACAGCCTTAGCGAAAGGCTTCTTGAAGGGAAAGATGTAACTCTGTGAGATGAATTAACAGAACACAGAGCAGTTTCTCAGAAAGCTTCTTTCCAGTTTTGAACGGAAGATATTTCCTTTTTCACCATAGCCCTCTATGGGCTTCCAAATATCCCTTTGCCAATTCCACAAGAACAGCCTTAGCGAAAGGCTTCTTGAAGGGAAAGATGTAACTCTGTGAGATGAATTAACAGAACACAGAGCAGTTTCTCAGAAAGCTTCTTTCCAGTTTTGAACGGAAGATATTTCCTTTTTCACCATAGCCCTCTATGGGCTTCCAAATATCCCTTTGCCAATTCCACAAGAACAGCCTTAGCGAAAGGCTTCTTGAAGGGAAAGATGTAACTCTGTGAGATGAATTAACAGAACACAGAGCAGTTTCTCAGAAAGCTTCTTTCCAGTTTTGAACGGAAGATATTTCCTTTTTCACCGTAGCCCTCTATGGGCTTCCAAATATCCCTTTGCCAATTCCACAAGAACAGCCTTAGCGAAAGGCTTCTTGAAGGGAAAGATGTAACTCTGTGAGATGAATTAACAGAACACAGAGCAGTTTCTCAGAAAGCTTCTTTCCAGTTTTGAACGGAAGATATTTCCTTTTTCACCATAGCCCTCTATGGGCTTCCAAATATCCCTTTGCCAATTCCACAAGAACAGCCTTAGCGAAAGGCTTCTTGAAGGGAAAGATGTAACTCTGTGAGAAGAATTAACAGAACACAGAGCAGTTTCTCAGAAAGCTTCTTTCCAGTTTTGAACGGAAGATATTTCCTTTTTCACCATAGCCCTCTATGGGCTTCCAAATATCCCTTTGCCAATTCCACAAGAACAGCCTTAGCGAAAGGCTTCTTGAAGGGAAAGATGTAACTCTGTGAGATGAATTAACAGAACACAGAGCAGTTTCTCAGAAAGCTTCTTTCCAGTTTTGAACGGAAGATATTTCCTTTTTCACCATAGCCCTCTATGGGCTTCCAAATATCCCTTTGCCAATTCCACAAGAACAGCCTTAGCGAAAGGCTTCTTGAAGGGAAAGATGTAACTCTGTGAGATGAATTAACAGAACACAGAGCAGTTTCTCAGAAAGCTTCTTTCCAGTTTTGAACGGAAGATATTTCCTTTTTCACCATAGCCCTCTATGGGCTTCCAAATATCCCTTTGCCAATTCCACAAGAACAGCCTTAGCGAAAGGCTTCTTGAAGGGAAAGATGTAACTCTGTGAGATGAATTAACAGAACACAGAGCAGTTTCTCAGAAAGCTTCTTTCCAGTTTTGAACGGAAGATATTTCCTTTTTCACCATAGCCCTCTATGGGCTTCCAAATATCCCTTTGCCAATTCCACAAGAACAGCCTTAGCGAAAGGCTTCTTGAAGGGAAAGATGTAACTCTGTGAGATGAATTAACAGAACACAGAGCAGTTTCTCAGAAAGCTTCTTTCCAGTTTTGAACGGAAGATATTTCCTTTTTCACCATAGCCCTCTATGGGCTTCCAAATATCCCTTTGCCAATTCCACAAGAACAGCCTTAGCGAAAGGCTTCTTGAAGGGAAAGATGTAACTCTGTGAGATGAATTAACAGAACACAGAGCAGTTTCTCAGAAAGCTTCTTTCCAGTTTTGAACGGAAGATATTTCCTTTTTCACCATAGCCCTCTATGGGCTTCCAAATATCCCTTTGCCAACTCCACAAGAACAGCCTTAGCGAAAGGCTTCTTGAAGGGAAAGATGTAACTCTGTGAGATGAATTAACAGAACACAGAGCAGTTTCTCAGAAAGCTTCTTTCCAGTTTGGAACGGAAGATATTTCCTTTTTCACCATAGCCCTCTATGGGCTTCCAAATATCCCTTTGCCAATTCCACAAGAACAGCCTTAGCGAAAGGCTTCTTGAAGGGAAAGATGTAACTCTGTGAGATGAATTAACAGAACACAGAGCAGTATCTCAGAAAGCTTCTTTCCAGTTTTGAACGGAAGATATTTCCTTTTTCACCGTAGCCCTCTATGGGCTTCCAAATATCCCTTTGCCAATTCCACAAGAACAGCCTTAGCGAAAGGCTTCTTGAAGGGAAAGATGTAACTCTGTGAGATGAATTAACAGAACACAGAGCAGTTTCTCAGAAAGCTTCTTTCCAGTTTTGAACGGAAGATATTTCCTTTTTCACCATAGCCCTCTATGGGCTTCCAAATATCCCTTTGCCAATTCCACAAGAACAGCCTTAGCGAAAGGCTTCTTGAAGGGAAAGATGTAACTCTGTGAGATGAATTAACAGAACACAGAGCAGTTTCTCAGAAAGCTTCTTTCCAGTTTTGAACGGAAGATATTTCCTTTTTCACCATAGCCCTCTATGGGCTTCCAAATATCCCTTTGCCAATTCCACAAGAACAGCCTTAGCGAAAGGCTTCTTGAAGGGAAAGATGTAACTCTGTGAGATGAATTAACAGAACACAGAGCAGTTTCTCAGAAAGCTTCTTTCCAGTTTTGAACGGAAGATATTTCCTTTTTCACCATAGCCCTCTATGGGCTTCCAAATATCCCTTTGCCAATTCCACAAGAACAGCCTTAGCGAAAGGCTTCTTGAAGGGAAAGATGTAACTCTGTGAGATGAATTAACAGAACACAGAGCAGTTTCTCAGAAAGCTTCTTTCCAGTTTTGAACGGAAGATATTTCCTTTTTCACCGTAGCCCTCTATGGGCTTCCAAATATCCCTTTGCCAATTCCACAAGAACAGCCTTAGCGAAAGGCTTCTTGAAGGGAAAGATGTAACTCTGTGAGATGAATTAACAGAACACAGAGCAGTTTCTCAGAAAGCTTCTTTCCAGTTTTGAACGGAAGATATTTCCTTTTTCACCATAGCCCTCTATGGGCTTCCAAATATCCCTTTGCCAACTCCACAAGAACAGCCTTAGCGAAAGGCTTCTTGAAGGGAAAGATGTAACTCTGTGAGATGAATTAACAGAACACAGAGCAGTTTCTCAGAAAGCTTCTTTCCAGTTTGGAACGGAAGATATTTCCTTTTTCACCGTAGCCCTCTATGGGCTTCCAAATATCCCTTTGCCAATTCCACAAGAACAGCCTTAGCGAAAGGCTTCTTGAAGGGAAAGATGTAACTCTGTGAGATGAATTCACAGAACACAGAGCAGTTTCTCAGAAAGCTTCTTTCCAGTTTTGAACGGAAGATATTTCCTTTTTCACCATAGCCCTCTATGGGCTTCCAAATATCCCTTTGCCAATTCCACAAGAACAGCCTTAGCGAAAGGCTTCTTGAAGGGAAAGATGTAACTCTGTGAGATGAATTAACAGAACACAGAGCAGTTTCTCAGAAAGCTTCTTTCCAGTTTTGAACGGAAGATATTTCCTTTTTCACCATAGCCCTCTATGGGCTTCCAAATATCCCTTTGCCAATTCCACAAGAACAGCTTTAGCGAAAGGCTTCTTGAAGGGAAAGATGTAACTCTGTGAGATGAATTAACAGAACACAGAGCAGTTTCTCAGAAAGCTTCTTTCCAGTTTTGAACGGAAGATATTTCCTTTTTCACCATAGCCCTCTATGGGCTTCCAAATATCCCTTTGCCAATTCCACAAGAACAGCCTTAGCGAAAGGCTTCTTGAAGGGAAAGATGTAACTCTGTGAGATGAATTAACAGAACACAGAGCAGTTTCTCAGAAAGCTTCTTTCCAGTTTTGAACGGAAGATATTTCCTTTTTCACCATAGCCCTCTATGGGCTTCCAAATATCCCTTTGCCAACTCCACAAGAACAGCCTTAGCGAAAGGCTTCTTGAAGGGAAAGATGTAACTCTGTGAGATGAATTAACAGAACACAGAGCAGTTTCTCAGAAAGCTTCTTTCCAGTTTGGAACGGAAGATATTTCCTTTTTCACCATAGCCCTCTATGTGCTTCCAAATATCCCTTTGCCAATTCCACAAGAACAGCCTTAGCGAAAGGCTTCTTGAAGGGAAAGATGTAACTCTGTGAGATGAATTAACAGAACACAGGGCAGTTTCTCAGAAAGCTTCTTTCCAGTTTTGAACGGAAGATATTTCCTTTTTCACCGTAGCCCTCTATGGGCTTCCAAATATCCCTTTGCCAATTCCACAAGAACAGCCTTAGCGAAAGGCTTCTTGAAGGGAAAGATGTAACTCTGTGAGATGAATTAACAGAACACAGAGCAGTTTCTCAGAAAGCTTCTTTCCAGTTTTGAACGGAAGATATTTCCTTTTTCACCATAGCCCTCTATGGGCTTCCAAATATCCCTTTGCCAACTCCACAAGAACAGCCTTAGCGAAAGGCTTCTTGAAGGGAAAGATATAACTCTGTGAGATGAATTAACAGAACACAGAGCAGTTTCTCAGAAAGCTTCTTTCCAGTTTTGAACGGAAGATATTTCCTTTTTCACCATAGCCCTCTATGGGCTTCCAAATATCCCTTTGCCAATTCCACAAGAACAGCCTTAGCGAAAGGCTTCTTGAAGGGAAAGATGTAACTCTGTGAGATGAATTAACAGAACACAGAGCAGTTTCTCAGAAAGCTTCTTTCCAGTTTTGAACGGAAGATATTTCCTTTTTCACCATAGCCCTCTATGGGCTTCCAAATATCCCTTTGCCAATTCCACAAGAACAGCCTTAGCGAAAGGCTTCTTGAAGGGAAAGATGTAACTCTGTGAGATGAATTAACAGAACACAGAGCAGTTTCTCAGAAAGCTTCTTTCCAGTTTTGAACGGAAGATATTTCCTTTTTCACCATAGCCCTCTATGGGCTTCCAAATATCCCTTTGCCAATTCCACAAGAACAGCCTTAGCGAAAGGCTTCTTGAAGGGAAAGATGTAACTCTGTGAGATGAATTAACAGAACGCAGGGCAGTTTCTCAGAAAGCTTCTTTCCAGTTTTGAACGGAAGATATTTCCTTTTTCACCGTAGCCCTCTATGGGCTTCCAAATATCCCTTTGCCAATTCCACAAGAACAGCCTTAGCGAAAGGCTTCTTGAAGGGAAAGATGTAACTCTGTGAGATGAATTAACAGAACACAGAGCAGTTTCTCAGAAAGCTTCTTTCCAGTTTTGAACGGAAGATATTTCCTTTTTCACCATAGCCCTCTATGGGCTTCCAAATATCCCTTTGCCAACTCCACAAGAACAGCCTTAGCGAAAGGCTTCTTGAAGGGAAAGATGTAACTCTGTGAGATGAATTAACAGAACACAGAGCAGTTTCTCAGAAAGCTTCTTTCCAGTTTTGAACGGAAGATATTTCCTTTTTCACCATAGCCCTCTATGGGCTTCCAAATATCCCTTTGCCAATTCCACAAGAACAGCCTTAGCGAAAGGCTTCTTGAAGGGAAAGATGTAACTCTGTGAGATGAATTAACAGAACACAGAGCAGTTTCTCAGAAAGCTTCTTTCCAGTTTTGAACGGAAGATATTTCCTTTTTCACCATAGCCCTCTATGGGCTTCCAAATATCCCTTTGCCAATTCCACAAGAACAGCCTTAGCGAAAGGCTTCTTGAAGGGAAAGATGTAACTCTGTGAGATGAATTAACAGAACACAGAGCAGTTTCTCAGAAAGCTTCTTTCCAGTTTTGAACGGAAGATATTTCCTTTTTCACCATAGCCCTCTATGGGCTTCCAAATATCCCTTTGCCAATTCCACAAGAACAGCCTTAGCGAAAGGCTTCTTGAAGGGAAAGATGTAACTCTGTGAGATGAATTAACAGAACACAGAGCAGTATCTCAGAAAGCTTCTTTCCAGTTTTGAAAGGAAGATATTTCCTTTTTCACCGTAGCCCTCTATGGGCTTCCAAATATCCCTTTGCCAATTCCACAAGAACAGCCTTAGCGAAAGGCTTCTTGAAGGGAAAGATGTAACTCTGTGAGATGAATTAACAGAACACAGAGCAGTTTCTCAGAAAGCTTCTTTCCAGTTTTGAACGGAAGATATTTCCTTTTTCACCATAGCCCTCTATGGGCTTCCAAATATCCCTTTGCCAATTCCACAAGAACAGCCTTAGCGAAAGGCTTCTTGAAGGGAAAGATGTAACTCTGTGAGATGAATTAACAGAACACAGAGCAGTTTCTCAGAAAGCTTCTTTCCAGTTTTGAACGGAAGATATTTCCTTTTTCACCATAGCCCTCTATGGGCTTCCAAATATCCCTTTGCCAATTCCACAAGAACAGCCTTAGCGAAAGGCTTCTTGAAGGGAAAGATGTAACTCTGTGAGATGAATTAACAGAACACAGAGCAGTTTCTCAGAAAGCTTCTTTCCAGTTTTGAACGGAAGATATTTCCTTTTTCACCATAGACCTCTATGGGCTTCCAAATATCCCTTTGCCAATTCCACAAGAACAGTCTTAGCGAAAGGCTTCTTGAAGGGAAAGATGTAACTCTGTGAGATGAATTAACAGAACACAGAGCACTTTCTCAGAAAGCTTCTTTCCAGTTTGGAACGGAAGATATTTCCTTTTTCACCATAGCCTTCTATGGGCTTCCAAATATCCCTTTGCCAACTCCACAAGAACAGCCTTAGCGAAAGGCTTCTTGAAGGGAAAGATGTAACTCTGTGAGATGAATTAACAGAACACAGAGCAGTTTCTCAGAAAGCTTCTTTCCAGTTTTGAACGGAAGATATTTCCTTTTTCACCATAGCCCTCTATGGGCTTCCAAATATCCCTTTGCCAATTCCACAACAACAGCCTTAGCGAAAGGCTTCTTGAAGGGAAAGATGTAACTCTGTGAGATGAATTAACAGAACACAGAGCAGTTTCTCAGAAAGCTTCTTTCCAGTTTTGAACGGAAGATATTTCCTTTTTCACCATAGCCCTCTATGGGTTTCCAAATATCCCTTTGCCAATTCCACAAGAACAGCCTTAGCGAAAGGCTTCTTGAAGGGAAAGATGTAACTCTGTGAGATGAATTAACAGAACACAGAGCAGTTTCTCAGAAAGCTTCTTTCCAGTTTTGAACGGAACATATTTCCTTTTTCACCATAGCCCTCTATGGGCTTCCAAATATCCCTTTGCCAATTCCACAAGAACAGCCTTAGCGAAAGGCTTCTTGAAGGGAAAGATGTAACACTGTGAGATGAATTAACAGAACACAGAGCAGTTTCTCAGAAAGCTTCTTTCCAGTTTTGAACGGAAGATATTTCCTTTTTCACCATAGCCCTCTATGGGCTTCCAAATATCCCTTTGCCAATTCCACAAGAACAGCCTTAGCGAAAGGCTTCTTGAAGGGAAAGATGTAACTCTGTGAGATGAATTAACAGAACACAGAGCAGTTTCTCAGAAAGCTTCTTTCCAGTTTTGAACGGAAGATATTTCCTTTTTCACCATAGCCCTCTATGGGCTTCCAAATATCCCTTTGCCAATTCCACAAGAACAGCCTTAGCGAAAGGCTTCTTGAAGGGAAAGATGTAACTCTGTGAGATGAATTAACAGAACACAGAGCAGTTTCTCAGAAAGCTTCTTTCCAGTTTTGAACGGAAGATATTTCCTTTTTCACCATAGCCCTCTATGGGCTTCCAAATATCCCTTTGCCAATTCCACAAGAACAGCCTTAGCGAAAGGCTTCTTGAAGGGAAAGATGTAACTCTGTGAGATGAATTAACAGAACACAGAGCAGTTTCTCAGAAAGCTTCTTCCAGTTTTGAACGGAAGATATTTCCTTTTTCACCATAGCCCTCTATGGGCTTCCAAATATCCCTTTGCCAAGTCCACAAGAACAGCCTTAGCGAAAGGCTTCTTGAAGGGAAAGATGTAACTCTGTGAGATGAATTAACAGAACACAGAGCAGTTTCTCAGAAAGCTTCTTTCCAGTTTTGAACGGAAGATATTTCCTTTTTCACCATAGCCCTCTATGGGCTTCCAAATATCCCTTTGCCAATTCCACAAGAACAGCCTTAGCGAAAGGCTTCTTGAAGGGAAAGATGTAACTCTGTGAGATGAATTAACAGAACACAGAGCAGTTTCTCAGAAAGCTTCTTTCCAGTTTTGAACGGAAGATATTTCCTTTTTCACCATAGCCCTCTATGGGCTTCCAAATATCCCTTTGCCAATTCCACAAGAACAGCCTTAGCGAAAGGCTTCTTGAAGGGAAAGATGTAACTCTGTGAGATGAATTAACAGAACACAGAGCAGTTTCTCAGAAAGCTTCTTTCCAGTTTTGAACGGAAGATATTTCCTTTTTCACCATAGCCCTCTATGGGCTTCCAAATATCCCTTTGCCAATTCCACAAGAACAGCCTTAGCGAAAGGCTTCTTGAAGGGAAAGATGTAACTCTGTGAGATGAATTAACAGAACACAGAGCAGTTTCTCAGAAAGCTTCTTTCCAGTTTTGAACGGAAGATATTTCCTTTTTCACCATAGCCCTCTATGGGCTTCCAAATATCCCTTTGCCAATTCCACAAGAACAGCCTTAGCGAAAGGCTTCTTGAAGGGAAAGATGTAACTCTTTGAGATGAATTAACAGAACACAGAGCAGTTTCTCAGAAAGCTTCTTTCCAGTTTTGAACGGAAGATATTTCCTTTTTCACCATAGCCCTCTATGGGCTTCCAAATATCCCTTTGCCAATTCCACAAGAACAGCCTTAGCGAAAGGCTTCTTGAAGGGAAAGATGTAACTCTGTGAGATGAATTAACAGAACACAGAGCAGTTTCTCAG
Organism: Chlorocebus sabaeus; assembly: GCF_047675955.1. Taxonomy (NCBI): domain Eukaryota; kingdom Metazoa; phylum Chordata; class Mammalia; order Primates; family Cercopithecidae; genus Chlorocebus; species Chlorocebus sabaeus. Next base: position 4,060 of record NW_027328088.1, on the reverse strand, counting down.
AAAGCTTCTTTCCAGTTTTGAACGGAAGATATTTCCTTTTTCACCATAGCCCTCTATGGGCTTCCAAATATCCCTTTGCCAATTCCACAAGAACAGCCTTAGCGAAAGGCTTCTTGAAGGGAAAGATGTAACTCTGTGAGATGAATTAACAGAACACAGGGCAGTTTCTCAGAAAGCTTCTTTCCAGTTTTGAACGGAAGATATTTCCTTTTTCACCATAGCCCTCTATGGGCTTCCAAATATCCCTTTGCCAATTCCACAAGAACAGCCTTAGCGAAAGGCTTCTTGAAGGGAAAGATGTAACTCTGTGAGATGAATTAACAGAACACAGAGCAGTTTCTCAGCTTCTTTCCAGTTTTGAACGGAAGATATTTCCTTTTTCACCATAGGCCCTCTATGGGCTTCCAAATATCCCTTTGCCAATTCCACAAGAACAGCCTTAGCGAAAGGCTTCTTGAAGGGAAAGATGTAACTCTGTGAGATGAATTAACAGAACACAGAGCAGTTTCTCAGAAAGCTTCTTTCCAGTTTGAACGGAAGATATTTCCTTTTTCACCATAGCCCTCTATGGGCTTCCAAATATCCCTTTGCCAATTCCACAAGAACAGCCTTAGCGAAAGGCTTCTTGAAGGGAAAGATGTAACTCTGTGAGATGAATTAACAGAACACAGAGCAGTTTCTCAGAAAGCTTCTTTCCAGTTTTGAACGGAAGATATTTCCTTTTTCACCATAGCCCTCTATGGGCTTCCAAATATCCCTTTGCCAACCCCACAAGAACAGCCTTAGCGAAAGGCTTCTTGAAGGGAAAGATGTAACTCTGTGAGATGAATTAACAGAACACAGAGCAGTTTCTCAGAAAGCTTCTTTCCAGTTTTGAACGGAAGATATTTCCTTTTTCACCATAGCCCTCTATGGGCTTCCAAATATCCCTTTGCCAATTCCACAAGAACAGCCTTAGCGAAAGGCTTCTTGAAGGGAAAGATGTAACTCTGTGAGATGAATTAACAGAACACAGAGCAGTTTCTCAGAAAGCTTCTTTCCAGTTTTGAACGGAAGATATTTCCTTTTTCACCATAGCCCTCTATGGGCTTCCAAATATCCCTTTGCCAATTCCACAAGAACAGCCTTAGCGAAAGGCTTCTTGAAGGGAAAGATGTAACTCTGTGAGATGAATTAACAGAACACAGAGCAGTTTCTCAGAAAGCTTCTTTCCAGTTTTGAACGGAAGATATTTCCTTTTTCACCATAGCCCTCTATGGGCTTCCAAATATCCCTTTGCCAATTCCACAAGAACAGCCTTAGCGAAAGGCTTCTTGAAGGGAAAGATGTAACTCTGTGAGATGAATTAACAGAACACAGAGCAGTTTCTCAGAAAGCTTCTTTCCAGTTTTGAACGGAAGATATTTCCTTTTTCACCATAGCCCTCTATGGGCTTCCAAATATCCCTTTGCCAATTCCACAAGAACAGCCTTAGCGAAAGGCTTCTTGAAGGGAAAGATGTAACTCTGTGAGATGAATTCACAGAACACAGAGCAGTTCTCAGAAAGCTTCTTTCCAGTTTTGAACGGAAGATATTTCCTTTTTCACCATAGCCCTCTATGGGCTTCCAAATATCCCTTTGCCAATTCCACAAGAACAGCCTTAGCGAAAGGCTTCTTGAAGGGAAAGATGTAACTCTGTGAGATGAATTAACAGAACACAGAGCAGTTTCTCAGAAAGCTTCTTTCCAGTTTTGAACGGAAGATATTTCCTTTTTCACCATAGCCCTCTATGGGCTTCCAAATATCCCTTTGCCAATTCCACAAGAACAGCCTTAGCGAAAGGCTTCTTGAAGGGAAAGATGTAACTCTGTGAGATGAATTAACAGAACACAGGGCAGTTTCTCAGAAAGCTTCTTTCCAGTTTTGAACGGAAGATATTTCCTTTTTCACCATAGCCCTCTATGGGCTTCCAAATATCCCTTTGCCAATTCCACAAGAACAGCCTTAGCGAAAGGCTTCTTGAAGGGAAAGATGTAACTCTGTGAGATGAATTAACAGAACACAGAGCAGTTTCTCAGAAAGCTTCTTTCCAGTTTTGAACGGAAGATATTTCCTTTTTCACCATAGCTCTCTAAGGGCTTCCAAATATCCCTTTGCCAATTCCACAAGAACAGCCTTAGCGAAAGGCTTCTTGAAGGGAAAGATGTAACTCTGTGAGATGAATTAACAGAACACAGAGCAGTTTCTCAGAAAGCTTCTTTCCAGTTTTGAACGGAAGATATTTCCTTTTTCACCATAGCCCTCTATGGGCTTCCAAATATCCCTTTGCCAATTCCACAAGAACAGCCTTAGCGAAAGGCTTCTTGAAGGGGAAAGATGTAACTCTGTGAGATGAATTAACAGAACACAGAGCAGTTTCTCAGAAAGCTTCTTTCCAGTTTGAACGGAAGATATTTCCCTTTTTCACCATAGCCCTCTATGGGCTTCCAAATATCCCTTTGCCAATTCCACAAGAACAGCCTTAGCGAAAGGCTTCTTGAAGGGAAAGATGTAACTCTGTGAGATGAATTAACAGAACACAGAGCAGTTTCTCAGAAAGCTTCTTTCCAGTTTTGAACGGAAGATATTTCCTTTTTCACCATAGCCCTCTATGGGCTTCCAAATATCCCTTTGCCAATTCCACAAGAACAGCCTTAGCGAAAGGCTTCTTGAAGGGAAAGATATAACTCTGTGAGATGAATTAACAGAACACAGAGCAGTTTCTCAGAAAGCTTCTTTCCAGTTTTGAACGGAAGATATTTCCTTTTTCACCATAGCCCTCTATGGGCTTCCAAATATCCCTTTGCCAATTCCACAAGAACAGCCTTAGCGAAAGGCTTCTTGAAGGGAAAGATGTAACTCTGTGAGATGAATTAACAGAACACAGAGCAGTTTCTCAGAAAGCTTCTTTCCAGTTTTGAACGGAAGATATTTCCTTTTTCACCATAGCCCTCTATGGGCTTCCAAATATCCCTTTGCCAACTCCACAAGAACAGCCTTAGCGAAAGGCTTCTTGAAGGGAAAGATGTAACTCTGTGAGATGAATTAACAGAACACAGAGCAGTTTCTCAGAAAGCTTCTTTCCAGTTTTGAACGGAAGATATTTCCTTTTTCACCATAGCCCTCTATGGGCTTCCAAATATCCCTTTGCCAATTCCACAAGAACAGCCTTAGCGAAAGGCTTCTTGAAGGGAAAGATGTAACTCTGTGAGATGAATTAAACAGAACACAGAGCAGTTTCTCAGAAAGCTTCTTTCCAGTTTTGAACGGAAGATATTTCCTTTTTCACCATAGCCTCTATGGGCTTCCAAATATCCCTTTGCCAATTCCACAAGAACAGCCTTAGCGAAAGGCTTCTTGAAGGGAAAGATGTAACTCTGTGAGATGAATTAACAGAACACAGAGCAGTTTCTCAGAAAGCTTCTTTCCAGTTTTGAACGGAAGATATTTCCTTTTTCACCATAGCCCTCTATGGGCTTCCAAATATCCCTTTGCCAATTCCACAAGAACAGCCTTAGCGAAAGGCTTCTTGAAGGGAAAGATGTAACTCTGTGAGATGAATTAACAGAACACAGAGCAGTTTCTCAGAAAAGCTTCTTTCCAGTTTTGAACGGAAGATATTTCCTTTTTCACCATAGCCCTCTATGGGCTTCCAAATATCCCTTTGCCAATTCCACAAGAACAGCCTTAGCGAAAGGCTTCTTGAAGGGAAAGATATAACTCTGTGAGATGAATTAACAGAAAACAGAGCAGTTTCTCAGAAAGCTTCTTTCCAGTTTTGAACGGAAGATATTTCCTTTTTCACCATAGCCCTCTATGGGCTTCCAAATATCCCTTTGCCAATTCCACAAGAACAGCCTTAGCGAAAGGCTTCTTGAAGGGAAAGATGTAACTCTGTGGGATGAATTAACAGAACACAGAGCAGTTTCTCAGAAAGCTTCTTTCCAGTTTTGAACGGAAGATATTTCCTTTTTCACCATAGCCCTCTATGGGCTTCCAAATATCCCTTTGCCAACTCCACAAGAACAGCCTTAGCGAAA
>NW_027328087.1:0-64303 GCF_047675955.1 Chlorocebus sabaeus | reverse complement strand
CGGTTGGAGCCGGTCTGGCACGGTTTTAACTGGTCTGTGCCGATCTCGTCTGGTTTGATCCGGTTTCAGCTGGTCTGGGACTGTCTGAACCAGTTTGATCCGGTGTGAGCCAGTCTGGTCCGGTTTGATCCGTTGTCATCCGGTCAAAACCGGTTTGAACCGGTATGGACTTGTTTGAGCCAGTCAAAACCGGCTCAGTTAGGTTAAAACCGGTTTGAGCCGGTCTGGTCTGGTTTGCACCAGTCAAAACCGGTTTGTGGCCCAGTTTTAGGCGTTCTGTGACGGTCTGGACCGGTTGGATCCGATTTTAGCTGGTCTTGACCTCTCTGCTTCATTTGAATACAGTCTCATCCGGTCAAAACCGATTTCAGCCGGTCTGGTGTGGTTTGAGCTGGTCAAAACCTGTTCGAGCCGTTCAAAACCGGTTTGTGCTGGTCAAAACCGCATTGAACCGGTCTGGTCTGGTTTAAACTGGTCTAATCAGGTCAAAACCGGTTTAAGCCGCTGAAAACCGGTTTTACCCCGTCTGGAGTGGTTTGAGCCGGTCAAAACCGGTTTCAGCCGGTCAAAACCGGATTGAGGCAGTCAAAATGGGTTTGAACCGGTCTGGTGTGGTTTGCGCCGTGCAAAACCGGCTGAGGTCGGTCAAAACCGTTTTGAGCCGGTCTGGTCTGGTTTGCACCGGTCAAAACCGATTTGTGGCCCAGTTTTAGGTGGTCTGGGCCGTTCTGGTCTGGTTTGATCCGATTATAGCCGGTCAGGGCCGGTCTGATTCAGTTTGATCTGGTTTCATCCGGACAAAACCGGTTTTAGCCGGTCAAATCCGGTTTCAGCCGTTCTGGTGTGGTTTGAGCAGGACAAAACCGGTTTGAGTCTGTTAAAACCGGTTTGACCCAGTCTAATCAGGTCAAAACCTGTTTGGGCCATTGAAAACCGGTTTTATCCGGTCTGGAGTGGTTTGAGCTGGTCAAAATCGGTTTGAGCCGGTCAAAACCAGATTTGGCCAGTCAAAACCGGTTTGAAACTGTTTGTTCTGGTTTGAGACGGTCAAAACAGGTTTGAGCCGGTCTGGCACGGTTTTAACTGGTCTGTGCCGCTCTCGTCTGGTTTGATCCGGTTTCAGCTGGTCTGGGACTGTCTGAACCAGTTTGATCCGGTGTGAGCCAGTCTGGTCCGGTTTGATCCGTTGTCATCCGGTCAAAACCGGTTTGAGCCGCTCTGATCCGGATTGAGCCTGTCTGGTCTGGTTTGAGCCGGTCTAAACCGGCTCAGGCCGGTCAAACCGGTTTGAGAGGGTCTGTTCTGGTTTGAGCCGGTCAAAACCGGTTTGTGGCCCGGTTTCAGCCGGTCTGGGCCAGTCTGCTCCGATTTGATCCCGTTTCAGCTGGTCTGGGCCTGTCGAGTCCGGTTTGAACCGGTCAAAACCGGTTTGAACCGGTGTGGTCTGGTTTGAGCCGGTCTGGTCTGGTTTGAGCTGGTCAAAACCGGTTTGAGCCGGTCTGGTCTGGTTTGCGCCGGTCTGGTCTGTTTTGAGCCGGTTTGTTCTGGTTGAAGCCAGTCAAAACCGATTCGAGCCTCTCTGAGCCGGTCTGGTCCGGTTTGATCCGGTCTAATCGGATCAAAACCGGTTTGAGCCAGTGAAAACCGGTTTTACCCGGTCTGGAGTGGTTTGAGCCGGTCAAAACCGGTTTCAGCCGTTCAAATCCGGATTGAAGCAGTCAAAACCGGTTTGAACGGGTATGGTCTTGTTTTAGCCGGTCAAAACCGGCTCAGGTCGATCAAAATCGGTTTGAGCCGGTCTGGCCTAGTTTGAAGCGGTCAAAACCGGTTTGTGGCCCAGTTTAAGGCAGTCTGGGCCGGTCTGATTCGGTTTGATCCGGTCTCATCCGGTCATACCCGGTTTTAGATGGTCAAAACCTTTTTCAGCCAGTCTGGTATGGTTTGAGCCGGTCAAAACCGGTTTGAGCCGGTCGAAACCGATTTGAGCTGTTCAAAACCGGTTTGTGATGGTCAAAAACGTATTGAACTGGTCTGGTCTGGTTTGAGCTGGTCTAATCAGGTCAAAACCGCTTTAAGCCGGTAAAAACCGGTTTTACCCGGTCTGGAGTGGTTTGAGCCGGTCAATACCCGTTTCAGCCGGTCCAAACGGGATTGAGGCAGTCAAAACCGGTTTGAACCGGTATGGTCTTGTTTGAGCCAGTCAAAACCGGCTCAGTTCGGTCAAAACCGTTTTGAGCCGGTCTGGTCTGGTTTGCAGCGGTCAAAACAGGTTTGTGGCCCAGTTTTAGGCGGTCTGTGACGGTCTGGTCCGCTTGGATCCGATTTTAGCTGGTCTTGACCTCTCTGCTTCGTTTGAATACGGTCTCATCCGGTCAAAAGCGATTTCAGCCGGTCTGGTGTGGTTTGAGCAGGTCAAAACGGTTTGACCCGGTCAAAACCGATTTGAGCCGGTCTGGTCTGGTTTGAGCCGGTCTGCTCTGGTTTGAGCCGGTCAAAATCGGTTCGAGCCAATCAAAACCTGTTTGAGCCGGTTTGGTCTGGTTGAAGCCAGTCAAAACCGATTCGAGACTGTGTGAGCTGGTCTGGTCCGGTTTGATCTGGTCTAATCAGGTCAAAACCGGTTTGGGCCGGTGAAAACCGGATTGAGCCGGTCTAAACCAGTTTGAACCTGTCTGGTCTGGTTTGAGCCGGTCAAAGCCGATTTGAGCCGGTCTGGCCCGGTTTTAGGCAGTCTGTGCCACTCTCGTCTGGTTTGATCCGGTTTCAGCCGGTCTGGGCCTGTCTGGGCCAGTTCGATCCGGTGTGAGCCAGTCTGGTCCGGTTTGATCCGTTGTCATCCGTTCAAAACCGGTTTGAACCGCTCTGGTCCGGATTGAGCCGGTCTGGTCTGGTTTGAGCCGGTCTAAACCGGCTCAGGTCGGTCAAAACCGGTTTGAGCCGGTCTGGTCTGGTTTGAGCCAGTCAAAACCGGTTTGTGTCCCGGTTTCAGCCGGTCTGGTCCGGTCTGCTCCAGTTTGATCTGGTTTCAGCTGGTCTGGGTCGGTCGAGTCCGGTTTGATCCGCTCAAAACTGCTTTGAGCCGGTCAAAACTGGTTTGAGCCGGTGAAAACCGGCACAGGGCGGTCAAAATCGGTTTGAGCCCGTCTGATCTGGTTTCAGCCGGTCAAAACCACTTTATGGCCCGCTTTCAGCTGGTCTGGGCTGGCCTCGTCCTGTTTGACCCGCTTTCAGCTGATCTGGGCCGGTAGAGTCTGGTTTGCTCCAGTCAAAACCGCTTTGAGCCAGTCAAAACCGTTTTGAGCCTGTCTGCTCTGGTTTGAGCTGGTCTGCTCTGGTTTGAGCCGGTCAAAACTGGTTTGCGCCGGTCAAAACCGGTTTGTGGCCAAGTTTTAGGCAGTCTGGACCGGTCTGATTCGGTTTGATCCGGTCTCATCCGGTCAAAACAGTTTTTAGCCAGTCAAAACCAGATTCAGCCGGTCTGGTGTGGTTTGAGCAGGTCAAAACGGGTTTGAGCCGGTCTGGTCTGGTTTGAGCCAGTCTGGTCTGGTTTGACCTAGTCAAAACCGGTTCGAGCCAGTCAAAACTGGATTCAGCCCGTTTGGTCTGGTTGAAGTCAGTCGAAACCAATTCGAGCCTGTCTGAGCCGGTCTGGTTCGGTTTGACCCGGTCTAATCAGGTCAAAACCGGATTGGGCTGTTGAAAACCTGTTTTAGCTGGTCTGGAGTGGTTTGAGCTGGTCAAAACCGGTTTCAGCCAGTCAAAACCGGATTGAGCCAGTCAAAACCAGTTTGAACCTGTCTGGTCTGCTTTGAGCCGGTCAAAACCGGTTTGAGCCGGTCTGGTCAATTTTAGCCGGTCTGTGCCACTCTCATCTGGTTTGATCCGGTTTCAGCCGGTCTCGGCCTGTCTGGGCCAGTTTGATCCGGTGTGAGCCAGTCTGGTCCGGTTTGATCCATTGTCATCTGGTAAAAACCGGTTTGAGCCGTTCTGGTCTGGTTTGTGCCACTCTGGTCTGGTTTGAGACGTTCTAAACCGGCTCAGGCCGGTCAAAACGGGTTTGAGCCGATCTGGTCTGGTTTCAGCTGGTCAAAACCGCTCTGTGGCCTGCTTTCTGCCGGTCTGGGCTGGTCTGGTCCTGTTTGATCCGGTCAGCTTGTCTGTGCTGGTCGAGTCTCGTTTGATCTGGTCAAAACCGCTTTGAGCTGGTCAAAACCGGTTTGAGCTGGTCTGGTCTGGTTTGAGCCAGTGAAAACCGGCTCAGGTCGGTCAAAACCGGTTTGAGCCGGTCAAAACAGGTTTGAGCCAGTCTGGTCGGGTTTCAGCTGGTCTGGTCTGGTTTCAGCCGGTCAAAACCGCTTTGTGGCCCGCTTTCAGCCGGTCTGGCCCGGTCTGGTCCTGTTTGTTACGGTTTCAGCTTGTCTGTGCCGGTTGAGTCTCGTTTGATCCGCTCAAAACCGCTATGAGCCGGTCAAAACCGGTTTGAGCCGGTCTGGTCTGGTTTCAGCCGGTCAAAACCGCACTGTGGCCCGCTTTCAGCTGCTTCTGGCCGGCCTGGTCCTGTTTGATCCGATTTCAGCTGATCTGGGCCAGTCGAGTCTGGTTTAATCTGGTCAAAACCGATTTGAGCCGGTCAAAACCGGTTTGAGCCGGTCTGGTCTGGTTTGAACTGGTCAAAACCGGTTTGTGTCTCAGTTTTAGGCAGACTGGGCCGGTCGGGTATGGTGTGATCTGATTTTAGCCTGTCTGGGCCAGTCTGATTCAGTTTGATCCAGTCCCAACTGGTCAAACCTGATTTTAGCCGGTCAAAACAGGTTTCAGCCAGTCTGGTGTGGTTTGAGCCCGTCAAAACCGGATTGAGCCAGTCAAAACCGGTTTGAACCTGTCTGGTCTGGTTTGAGCCAGTCAAAACTGGTTTGAGCCGGTCTGGCCCGGTTTTAGCCGGTTTGTGCCGCTCTCGTCTGGTTTGATCCGGTTTCAGCCGGTCTGGGCCTGTCTGGGCCAGTTTGATCCGGTGTGAGCCAGTCTGGTCCGGTTTGATCCGTTGTCATCCAGTCAAAACCGGTTTGAGCTGCTCTGGTCCAGATTGAGCCGGTCTGGTCTGGTTTGAGCTGGTCTAAACCGGCTCAGGCCGGTCAAAACCGGTTTGAGCCGGTCTGGTCTGGTTTGAGCCGGTCAAAACCGGTTTGTGTTTCGGTTTCAGCCGGTCTGGGCCGGTCTGCTCCCTTTTGATCTGGTTTCAGCTGGTCTGGGCTGGTCGAGTCCGGTTTGATCCGGTCAAAACCGCTTTGAGCCTGTCTGGTCTGGTTTGAAATGGTGAAAACCGGTTTGTGGCCCAGTTTTAGGCGGTGTGGGCCGGTCTGGTCTGGTTTGATCCGATTTTAGCCACTCTCGGCTGGTCTGATTCGTTTTTATCCTGTCGCATCCGGTCAAAACCGGTTTTAGCCGGTCAAAACTGGTTTCAGCCGGTCTGGTGTGGTTTGAGCAGGTCAAAACTGGTTTGACCCGGTCAAAACAGGATTGAGCCGGTCTGGTTTGGTTTGAGCCGGTCAAAACCGGTTCGAGCCGATCAAAACTGGTTTGAGCCGGTTTGGTCTGGTTGAAGCCAGTCAAAACCGATTAAAGCTGTCTAATCCAGTGTGGTCCGTTTTGACCCAGTCTATTCAGATCAAAACCGGTTTGAGCTGGTGAAAACCGGTTTTTAGCCGGTCTGGAGTGGTTTGAGCTGGTCAAAACGAGATTGAGCCATGAAAAACCGTTTTGAACCGGTCCGGTGTGGTTTGAGCCGGTCAAAACCGGTTTGAGCCGTCTGGCCCGGTTTTAGCCAGTCTGGGCCAGTCTGGTCCGGTTTGATCCGGTTTCAGGCAGTCTGGGCCTGTCTGATCTGGTTTGATCCGGTGTGAGCCAGTCTGGTCCGGTTTGATCCGTTGTCATCCAGTCAAAACCGGTTTGAGCTGCTCTGGTCCAGATTGAGCCGGTCTGGTCTGGTTTGAGCTGGTCTAAACCGGCTCAGGCCAGTCAAAACCGGTTTGAGCCGGTCTGGTCTGGTTTGAGCCAGTCAAAACCGGTTTGTGTTTCGGTTTCAGGCGGTCTGGGCCGGTCTGCTCCCTTTTGATCTGGTTTCAGCTGGTCTGGGCTGGTCGAGTCCGGTTTGATCCGGTCAAAACCGCTTTGAGCCTGTCTGGTCTGGTTTGAACTGGTGAAAACCGGTTTGTGGCCCTGTTTTAGGCGGTGTGGGCCGGTCTGGTCTGGTTTGATCCGATTTTAGCCGATCTGGGCCGGTCTGATTCGTTTTTATCCTGTCTCCTCCGGTCAAAACCGGTTTTAGCCGGTCAAAACCGGTTTCAGCCGGTCTGCTGTGGTTTGAGCAGGTCAAAACCGGTTTGACCCGGTCAAAACAGGATTGAGCCCTTCTGGTCTGGTTTGAGCCGGTCAAAACCGGTTCGAGCCGATCAAAACCGGTTTGAGCCGGTTTGGTCTGGTTGAAGCCTGTCAAAACCGATTAAAGCCTGTCTAAGCCAGTGTGGTCCGTTTTGACACGGTCTATTCAGATCCAAACCGGTTTTGAGCTGGTGAAAACCGGTTTTTAGCCGGTCTGGAGTGGTTTGAGCCGGTCAAAACGAGATTGAGCCATGAAAAAACCGGTTTGAACCGGTCCGGTGTGGTTTGAGCCGGTCAAAACCGGTTTGAGCCGGTCTGGCCCGGTTTTAGCCAGTCTGGGCCAGTCTGGTCCGGTTTGATCCGGTTTCAGGCGGTCTGGGCCTGTCTGGTCTGGTTTGATCCGGTGTGGGCCAGTCTGGTCCGGATTGATCCGTTGTCATCCGGTGAAAACCGTTTTGAGCCAGTCAAAACCGGTTTGAGCCGGTTTGGTCTGGTTTGAACCGGTCAAAACCGGTTTCTGGCCCAGTTTAAGGCAGTCTGGGCCGGTCGGGTACGGTTTGATCCGATTTTAGCCTGTCTGGGCCAGTCTGATTCGGTTTGGTGAGCTTTGAGCAGTTCAAAACCGGTTTTGGCTGGTCAAAACCGGTTTCAGCCGGTCTGGTGAGGTTTGAGCAGTTCAAAACTGGTTCGACCCGGTCAAAACAGGTTTGAGCTGGTCTGGTCTGGTTTGAGCCAGTCGGTCTCATCTGGTCAAACCCGGTTTTAGCCGGTCAAAACAGGTTTCAGCTGGTCTGGTGTAGTTTGAGCCGGTCAAAACCAGTTCGAGATGTTCAAAACCGTTTTGTGCCAGTCAAAACCGCATTGAACCGGTCTGGTCTGGTTTGAGATGGTCTAATCAGGTCAAAACCGGTTTAAGCCGCTGAAAACCCGTTTTACCCGGTCTGGAGTGGTTTGAGCCGGTCAAAACCCGTTTCAGCCGGTCAAAACCGGATTGAGGGAGTCCAAACCGGTTTGAACCGGGCTGGTCTGGTTTGCGCCGGTCAAAACCGGCTCAGGTTGTCAAAACCGGTTTGAGCAGGTCTGGTTGGGTTTGCACCGGTCAAAACCGTTTTGTGGCCCAGTTTTAGGCGGTCTGGGCCGGTCTCGTCTGGTTTGATCCGATTTTAGCCGGTCTTGGCCGGTCTGATTGGGTTTGATCAGGTCTCATCCGGTCAAAACCGGTTTTAGCCGATCAACACGGGTTTCAGCCGGTCTGGTGTGGTTTGAGCAGGTCAAAACCGGTTTGAGCCGGTCAAATCAGGTTTGAGCCGGTCTGGTCTGGTTTGAGCCGTTCTGATCTGGTTTGAGCTGGTCAAAACCGATTCGAGCTGGTCAAAACCGGATTGAGCCGTTTTGGTCTGGTTGAAGTCAGTCGAAACCAATACGAGCCTGTCTGAGCCGGTCTGTCCCGGTTTGACCCGGTCTAATCAGGTCAAAACTGGTTTGGGCCGTTGAAAACCGGTTTTATCCTGTCTGGAGTGGTTTGAGCTGGTCAAAACTGGTTTGAGACCGTCAAAACCTGATTGAGCCAGTCAAAACCTATTTGAACCTGTCTGGTCTGGTTTGAGCCGGTCAAAACCGGTTTTAGCCGGTCTGGCCCGGTGTTAGCTGGTCTGTGCCGCTCTCATCTGGTTTGATCTGGTTTCAGCCGGTCTGGGCCTGTCTGGTCCGGTTTGATCCGGTGTGGGCCAATCTGGTCCCGTTTGATCCGTTGTCATCCGATCAAAACTGGTTTGAGCCGCTCTGGTCCGGATTGAGCCTGTCTGTTCTGGTTTGAGCCGGTCTAAACCGACTCAGGCTGGTCAAAACAGTTTGAGCCTTTGTGGTCTGGTTTGAGCCGGTCAAAACCGGTTTGTGTCCCGGTTTCAGTTGGTCTGGGCCGGTCTGCTCCGGTTTGATCCGGTTTCAGCTGGTCTGGGCTGCTTGAGTCCAGTTTGATCCTTTCAAAACCGCATTGAGCCTGTCAAAACCGGTTTGAGCCAGTCTGGTCTGGTTTGAGCCGGTCTGCTCTGGTTTGAGGCGGTCAAAACCGGTTCGAGCCGGTCAAAACCGCTTTGAGCCTGTCTGGTCTGGTTTGTACCAGGCAAAACGGGTTTGTGGCCCACTTTTAGGCGGTCTGGGCCGGTCTGCTCCGGTTTCATACGATTTTAGCCAGTCTGGGCCAGTCTGTTTCGGTTTGATCCGGTCTCATCCGGTCAAAACCGGTTTTAGCCGGTCAAAACCGGTTTCAGCCTGTGTGGTGTGGTTTGAGCAGTTCAAAACCGGTTTGACCCGGTCAAAACAGGTTTGAGCCGGTCTTGTCTGGTTTGAGGCAGTCTGGTCTGGTTTGAGCCGGTCAACACCGGTTTGAGCCGGTCTGGCCCGGTTTTAGCCAGTCTGGGCCGGTCTGGTGCGGTTTGATGCGGTTTCAGCTGGTCCGGGCCTGTCTGGTGCGGTTTGATCCGGTGTGAGCCGGTCTCGTCCGGTTTGATTCGTTGTCATCTGGTAAAAACCGGTTTGAGCCGCTCTGCTGCGGTTTGAGCCGCTCTGCTGTGGTTTGAGCCGTTCTAAACCGGCTCAGGCCAGTCAAAACCGGTTTGAGCTGGTCTGGTCTGGCTTCAGCTGGTCAAAACTGCTTTGTGGGCCGCTTTCAGCCGGTCTGGGCCGGTGTGGTCCTGTTTCATCCGATTTCAGCTTGTCTGTGCCAGTCGAGACTGGTTTGATCCGATCAAAATGGCTTTGAGCCGGTCAAAACCGGTTTGAGCCGGTCTGGTCTGCTTTGAGCCGGTGAAAACCGGATCAGGTCGGTCAAAGTCGGTTTGAGCCGGTCTGGTATGGTTTCATCCGGTCAAAACCGCTTTGTGGTCCGATTTCAGCTGGTCTGGGATGGCCTGGTCCTGTTTGATCTGCTTTCAACTGATCTGGACTGGTAGAGTCTGGTTTGGTCCGGTCAAAACCGCTTTGAGCCGGTCAAAACCGGTTTCAGCCGGTCAAAACCGGATTGAGGCAGTCAAAATCGGTTTGAACCGGTCTGGTCTGGTTTGCGCCGGTCAAAACCGGCTCAGGTGGGTCAAAACCGGTTTGAGGCGGTCTGGTCTGGTTTGCCCCGGTCAAAACCGGTTTGTGGCCCAGTTTTAGGTGGTCTGTGCCGTTCTGGTCCGGTTTGATCCGATTATAGCCGGTCTAGGCCGGTCTGATTCAGTTTGATCTGGTTTCATCCGGACAAAACCGGTTTTAGCCGGTCAAAACCGGTTTCAGCCAGTCTGGTGTGGTTTGAGCAGGTCAAAACCGGTTTGAGTCTGTCAGAAACGGTTTGACCCGGTCTAATCAGGTCAAAACCGGTTTGGGCCGTTGAAAACCGGTTTTATCCGGTCTGGAGTGGTTTGAGCTGGTCAAAACCGGTTTCAGCCGGTCAAAACCGAATTGAGGCTGTCACAACCGTTTTGAAATGGTCTGGCAAAACCGGTTTTAGCCGATCAAAACCGGTTTCAGCCGGTCTGGTGTGGTTTGAGCAGGTCAAAACCGGTTTGAGCCGGTCAAAACCGGTTTTGGCCGGTCTGGTCTGGTTTGAGTCGGTCTTCTCTGGTTTGAGATGGTCAAAACCGGTTCGAGCCAGTCAAAACCTGTTTGAGCCGGTTTGGTCTGGTTGAAGCCAGTCAAAACCGATTCGAGCCTGTCTGAGCCGGTCTGTTCCGGTTTGATCCGGTCTATTCAGGTCAAAACCGTTTTGAGTCAGTGAAAACCGGTTTTTAGCCGGTCTGGAGTGGTTTGAGCCGGTCAAAACCAGATTGAGCCATTCAAAACCGGTTTGAACCGGTCTGGTCTGGTTTGAGCCGGTTAAAACCAATTTGAGCCAGTCTGGTCCAGTTTTAGCCAGTCTGGGCCGGTCTGGTCCGGTTTGATCCGGTTTCAGCCGGTCTGGGCCTGTCTGGTCCGGTTTGATCCTGCGTGAGGCGGTCTGGTCCGCTTTGATCCGGTGTCATCTGGTAAAAACCGGTTTGAGCCGATCTGGTCCGGTTTGAGCCGTTCTGGTCTGGTTTGAGCCGTTGTCAACCGGCTCAGGCTGGTCAAAACCGGTTTGAGCCTGTCTGGTCTGGTTCAGCCGGTGAAAACCGCTTTGTGGCCCGCTTTCAGCCGGTCTGGACCGGTCTGGTACTGTTTGATCTGCTTTCAGCTCATCTGGGCCATTTGATTCTGGTTTGATCCGGTCAAAACCGCTTTGATCTGGTCAAACCGGTGTGAGCTGGTCTGGTCTGGTTTGAACCGTTCAAAACCGGTTTGTGGCCCAGTTTTAGGCAGTTTGGGACGGTCGGGTATGGTTTGATCCGATAATAGCTGGTCTGGTCCGGTCTGTTTCGGTTGGATCCGGTCTCATCTGGTCAAACCCGGTTTTAGCCGGTCAAAAGCGGTTTCAGCCGGTCTGGTGTGGTTTGAGCCGGTCAAAACCTGTTCGAGCCATTCAAAACCGCTTTGTGCCGGTCAAAAACGCATTGAACCGGTCTGGTCTGGTTTAAACTGGTCTAATCAGGTCAAAACCGGTTTAAGCCACTGAAAACCGGTTTTACCCGGTCTGGAGTGGTTTGAGCCGGTCAAAACCGGTTTCATCCGGTCAAAACCAGATTGAGGCAGTCAAAATCGGTTTGAACCGGTATGGTGTGGTTTTCGCCATGCAAAACCGGCGGAGGTCGGTCAAAACCGTTTTGAGCCGGTCTGGTCTGGTTTGCACCGGTCAAAACCGATTTGTGGCCCAGTTTTAGGTGGTCTGGGCCGTTCTGGTCCGGTTTGATCCGATTATAGCCGGTCAGGGCCGGTCTGATTCAGTTTGATTTGGTTTCATCTGGACAAAACCGGTTTTAGCCGGTCAAATCCGGTTTCAGCCGTTCTGGTGTGGTTTGAGCAGGTCAAAACCGGTTTGAGTCTGTCAAAACCGGTTTGACCCGGTCTAATCAGGTCAAAACCGTTTTGGGCCGTTGAAAACCGGTTTTAGCCGGTCTGGAGTGGTTTGAGCTGGTCAAAACCGGTTTGAGCCGGTCAAAACCGGATTGAGGCGGTCAAAACCGGTTTGTGGCCCGGTTTCAGCCCGTCTGGGCCAGTCTGCTCCGATTTGATACGGTTTCAGCTGGTCTGGGCCGGTCGAGTCTGGTTTGATCCGGTCAAAACCGCTTTCATCCGGTCAAAACCGGTTTGAACCGGTCAAAACCGGTTTGAGCCAGTCTGGTCTGGTTTGAGCCGGTCTGGTCTGGTTTGAGCTGGTCAAAACCGGTTTGAGCCGGTCTGGTCTGGTTTGAGCCAGTGTGGTGTGTTTTGAGCCGGTTTGGTCTGGTTGAAGCCAGTCAAAACCGATTCGAGCCTCTCTGAGCCGGTCTGTTCCGGTTTGATCCGGTCTAATCGGATCAAAACCGGTTTGAGCCAGTGAAAACCGGTTTTACCCGGTTTGGAGTGGTTTGAGCCGGTCAAAACCGGTTTCAGCCGTTCAAATCCGGATTGAAGCAGTCAAAACCGGTTTGAACCGGTATGGTCTTGTTTGAGCCGGTCAAAACTGGCTCAGGTCTATCAAAATCGGTTTGTGCCGGTCTGGCCTAGTTTGAACCGGTCAAAACCGGTTTGTGGCCCAGTTTTAGGCAGTCTGGGCCGGTCTGATTCGGTTTGATCCGGTCTCGTCCGGTCAAACCCGGTTTTAGACGGTCAAAACCGGTTTCAGCCAGTCTGGTATGTTTTGAGCCGGTCAAAACCGATTTGAGCCGTTCAAAACCAGTTTGTGATGGTCAAAAACGTATTGAACTGGTCTGGTCTGCTTTGAGCTGGTCTAATCAGGTCAAAACCGCTTTAAGCCGGTAAAAACCGGTTTTACCCGGTCTGGAGTGGTTTGAGCCGGTCAAAACCCGTTTCAGCCGGTCCAAACGGGATTGAGGCATTCAAAACCGGTTTGAACCGGTATGGTCTTGTTTGAGCCAGTCAAAACCGGCTCAGTTCGTTCAAAACCGTTTTGAGCAGGTCTGGTCTGGTTTGCACCGGTCAAAACAGTTTTGTGACCCAGTTTTAGGCGGTCTGTGATGGTCTGGTCCGGTTGGATCCGATTTTAGCTGGTCTTGACCTCTCTGCATCGTTTGAATACGGTCTCATCCAGTCAAAACCGATTTCAGCCAGTCTGGTGTGGTTTGAGCAGGTCAAAACGGTTTGACCCGGATAAAACTGATTTGAGCCGGTCTGGTCTGGTTTGAGCCGGTCTGCTCTGGTTTGAGCCGGTCAAAACCAGTTCGAGCCAATCAAAACCTGTTTGAGCCGGTTTGGTCTGGTTGAAGCCAGTCAAAAACCGATTCGAGACTGTCTGAGCTGGTGTGGTCCGGTTTGATCTGGTCTAATCAGGTCAAAACCGGTTTGGGCCGGTGAAAACCGCTTTTAGCCGGTCTGGAGAGGTTTGAGCTGGTCAAAACCGGTTTGAGCCGGTGAAAACCGGATTAAGCCGGTCTAAACCAGTTTGAACCTGTCTGGTCTGGTTTGAGCCGGTCAAAGCCGATTTGAGCCGGTCTGGCCCGGTTTTAGGCGGTCTGTGCCACTCTCGTCTGGTTTGATCTGGTTTCAGCCTGTCTGGGCCTGTCTGGGCCAGTTCGATGTGGTGTGAGCCAGTCTGGTCCGGTTTGATCCGTTGTCATCCGGTGAAAACCGGTTTGAACCGCTCTGGTCCAGATTGAGCCGGTCTGGTCTGATTTGAGCCGGTCTAAACCGGCTCAGGTCGGTCAAAACCGGTTTGAGCCAGTCTGGTCTGGTTTGAGCCAGTCAAAACCGGTTTGTGTCCCGGTTTCAGCCGGTCTGGGCCGGTCTGCTCTGGTTTGATCTGGTTTCAGCAGGTCTGGGTCGGTCGAGTCCGGTTTGATCCGGTCAAAACCGCTTTGAGCCGGTCAAAACCGGTTTGAAACGGTATGATCTGGTTTGAGCCGGTCTGCTCTGGTTTGAGCCGGTCAAAACCGGTTTGAGCCGGTTTGGTCTGGTTGAAGCCAGTGAGAACCGATTCGAGCCTGTCTGAGCCGGTCTGGTCCGGTTTGATCCGTTCTAATTGGATCAAAACCGGGTTGAGCTGGTGAAAACCGTTTTTAGCCGGTCTGCAGTGGTTTGAGCCGGTCAAAACCGGATTGAGCCAGTCAAAACCGGTTTGAACCGGTCTGGTCTTGATTGAGCCGGTCAAAACCGGCTCAGGTCGATCAAAATCGGTTTGAGCAGGTCTGGCCTGGTTTGAACCGGTCAAAACCGGTTTGTGGCCCAGTTGTAGGCAGTCTGGGCCGGTCGGGTATGGTTTGATCCAATTTTAGCCGGTCTGAGCCGGTCTGATTCGGTTTGACCCGGTCTCATCCGGTCAAACCCGGTTTGAGCCGGTCAAAACCGGTTTCAGCCGGTCTGGCGTGGTTTGAGCCGGTCAAAACCGGTTCGAGCCATTCAAAACCGGTTTGTGACGATCAAAAGCGGATTGAACCGGTTTGGTCTGGTTTGAGTTGGTCTAATCAGGTCAAAACCGGTTTAAGCCGGTAAAAACGGGTTTTACCCAGTCTGGAGTGGTTTGAGCTGGTCAAAACCGGTTTCAGGCGGTCAAAACCAAATTGAGGCAGTCAAAACCGGTTTGAATTGGTCTGGTCTGGTTTCAGCCGGTCAAAACCGCTTTGTGGCCCGCTTTCAGCCGGTCTGGGCCAGTCTGGTCCTGTTTGACCCACTTTAAGCTCATCTGGGCCGGTAGAGTCTGGTTTGATCCGGTCAAAACCGCTCTGATCCGGTCAAAACCGGTTCGAGCCGGTCTGATCTGGTTTGAACTGGTCAAAACCGGTTTGTGTCCCAGTTTTAGGCAGTCTAGGCCTGTCGGGTATGGTTTGATCCGATTTTAGCCTCTCTGGGCTGGTCTGATTCGGTTTGATCCGGTCTCATCTGGTCAAACCCGGTATTAGCTGGTCAAAACCGGTTTTAGCCGGTCTGGTGTGGTTTGAGCCGGTCAAAACCGGTTCGAGCCATTCAAAACCGGTTTGTGACGATCAAAACTGGATTGAACCGGTCTGGACTGGTTTGAGCTGGTCTAATCAGGTCAAAACCGGTTTAAGCCAGTAAAAACGGGTTTTACCTGGTCTGGAGTGGCTTGAGCAGGTCAAAACTGGTTTCAGGCGGTCAAAACCGGTTTTAGCCAATCAAAACCGGTTTCAGCCGGTGTGATGTGGTTTGAGCAGGTCAAAACTGGTTTGAGGCAGTCAAAACCGGTTTGAGCTGGTCTGGTCTGGTTTGAGGCGGTCTGGTCTGGTTTGAGCTGGTCAAAACCGGTTCCAGCCGGTCAAAACCAGTTTGAACCCTTCTGGTCTGGTTTGAGCCGGTCAAAACCGGCTCAGGTCCGGTAAAACCGGTTGGACCCGGTCTAATCAGGTCAAAACCGGTTTGTGCCGTTGAAAACCGGTTTTAGCCAGTCTGGAGTGGTTTGAAATGGTCCCAACCGGTTTCAGCCGGTCAAAACCGGATTGAGGCAGTCAAAACCGGTTTGAACCTGTCTTGTCTGGCTTGAGACGGTCAAAACCGGTTTGAGCCGGTCTGGCACGATTTTAGCCGGTTTGTGCCGCTCTTGTCTGGTTTGATCCGGTTTCAGTAGGTCTGGGCCTGTCTGAACCAGTTTGACCCGGTGTGAGCGAGTCTGGTTCGGTTTGATCCGTTGTCATCCGGTCAAAACCGGTTTGAGCCGCTCTGGTCCGGTTTGAGCCGCTCTTGTCTGGTTTGAGCCGTTGTAAACCGGCTCAGGCTGGTCAAAACCGGTTTGAGCCGGTCTGGTCTGGTTTCAGCCGGTCAAAACCGGTTTGTGGCCCGCATTCACCCAGTCTGGGCCGGTCTGGTCCTGTTTGATCCGGTTTCAGCTTGTCTGTGCCGTTCGAGTCTGGTTTGATCCGGTCAAAACCGCTTTGAGCCAGTCAAAACCGGTTTGAGCCGGTCTGGTCTGGTTTGAGCCAGTGAAAACCAGCTCAGGTCGGTCAAAATCGGTTTGAGCCGGTCTGGTCTGGTTTCAGCCGGTCAAAACCGCTTTATGGCCCGATTTCAGCCGGTGTGGGCCGGCCAGGTCCTGTTTGATCTGCTTTCAGCTGATCTGGGCCGGTAGAGTCTGTTTGCTCCGTCAAAACTGCTTTGAGGCGGTCAAAACCCGTTTGAGCCGGTTTGGTCTGGTTTGAACCGGTCAAAACCGGTGTGTGGCCCAGTTTTAGGCAGTCTGGTCCGGTCGGGTACGGTTTGATCCGATTTTAGCCGGTCTGGGCTGGTCTGATTCGGTTTGATCCGGTCTCATCTGGTCAAACCCGGTTTTAGCCAGTCAAAACGGGTTTCAGCCGGTTTGGTGTGGTTTGAGCCGGTCAAAACCGGTTCGAGCCGTTTTAAACAGGTTTGTGCCGGTCAAAACCGCATTGAACCAGTCTGGTCTGGTTTGAGCTGGTCTAATCAGGTCAAAACCGGCTTAAGCCACTGAAAAGCGGTTTTACCAATTCTGGAGTGGTTTGAGCCGGTCAAAACCAGTTTCAGCCGGCCAAAACCGGATTGAGGCAGTCAAAACTGGTTTGAACCGCTCTGGTCTGGTTTGCACCAGTCAAAAACAGCTCAGGTCGGTCAAAACCGGTTTTAGCCGTTCTGGTCTGGTTTGCACCGATCAAAACCGGTTTGTGGCCCAGTTTTAGGCGTTCTGGGCCTGTCTGGTCTGGTTTGATCCTATTTTAGCCGGTCTGGGCCGGTCTGACTCGGTTTGATCCGGTCTCATCTGGTCAAAACCGGTTTGAGCCGGTCAAAACCGGTTTCAGCCTGTCTGGTGTGGTTTGAGCAGGTCAAAACCGGTTTGAGCCGGTCAAAACCGGTTTTGGCCGGTCTGGTGTGGTTTGAGTCGGTCTTCTCTGGTTTGAGATGGTCAAAACCGGTTCGAGCCAGTCAAAACCTGTTTGAGCCGGTTTGGTCTGGTTGAAGCCAGTCAAAACCGATTCGAGCCTGTCTGAGCTGGTCTGTTCCGGTTTGATCCGGTCTATTCAAGTCAAAACCGTTTTGAGTCAGTGAAAACCGGTTTTTAGCCGGTCTGGAGTGGTTTGAGCCGGTCAAAACCAGATTGAGCCATTCAAAACCGGTTTGAACCGGTCTGGTGTGGTTTGAGCCGGTCAAAACCTGTTCGAGCCGTTCAAAACCGATTTGTGCCAGTTAAAACCGCATTGAACCGGTCTGGTCTGGTTTAAACTGGTCTAATCAGGTCAAAACCGGTTTAAGCCGCTGAAAACCGGTTTTACCCGGTCTGGAGTGGTTTGATCCGGTCAAAACCGGTTTCTGCCGGTCAAATCCGGATTGAGGCAGTCAAAATCGGTTTGAACCCGTCTGGTCTTGTTTGCGCCAGTCAAAACCGGCTCAGGTCTGTCAAAACCGATTTGAGGCGGTCTGGTCTGGTTTGCACCGGTCAAAACCCGTTTGTGGCCCAGTTTTAGGCGGTCTGGGCCGTTCTGGTCCGTTTTGATCCGATTATAGCCGGTCTAGGCCCGTCTGATTCAGTTTGTTCTGGATTCATCCAGACAAAACCTGTTTTAGCCGGTCAAATCCGGTTTCAGCCAGTCTGGTGTGGTTCGAGCAGGTCAAAACCGGTTTGAGTCGGTCAAAACCGGTTTGACCCGGTCTAATCAGGTCAAAACCGGTTTGGGCCGTTGAAAACCGGTTTTAGCCGGTCTGGAGTGGTTTGAGCTGTTCAAAACCGGTTTGAGCCAGTCAAAACCGGATTGAGCCTGTCAAAACCGGTTTGAACCTGTCTGCTCTCGTTTGAGACGGTCAAAACCAGTTTGAGCCTGTCTGGCACGGTTTTAGCTGGTCTGTGCCGCTCTCGTCTGGTTTGATCCGGTTTCAGCCGGTCTGGGCCTGTCTGAGCCAGTTTGATCCGGTGTGAGCCAGTCTGGTTCGGTTTGATCCGTTGTCATCCGGTCAAAACCGGTTTGAGCCGCTCTGGTCCGGATTGAGCCGGTCTGGTCTGGTTTGAGCCGGTCTAAACCAGCTCAGACTGGTCAAAACCTGATTGAGAGGTTCTGGTCTGGTTTGAGCGGGTCAAAACCGGTTTGTGGCTCAGTTTCAGCCGGTCTGGGCCAGTCTGCTCCGGTTTGATCCGGTTTCAGCTGGTCTGGTTCGGTCGAGTCCGGTTTGATCCGGTCAAAACCGCTTTGAGCTGGTCAAAACCGGTTTGAGCCGGTCTGGTCTGGTTTGAGCCGATTTGCTCTGGTTTGAGCCTGTCAAAACCGGTTCGAGCCGGTCAAAACCGGTTTGAGCCGCTCTGGTCTGGTTTGAACCCGTCAAAACTGGTTTGTGGCACAGTTTTAGGCGGTCTGTGCCGGTCTGTTCCGGTTTAATCCGATTTTAGCCGGTCTGGCCCGGTCTGATTCGGTTTGATACGGTCTCATCCCGTCAAGACCGGTTTTAGCCGGTCAAAACCGGTTTCAGCCGTTCTGGTGTGGTTTGAGCAGTTCAAAACCGGTTTGACCCGGTCAAAACAGGTTTGAGCCGGTCTGGTCTGGTTTGAGCCGGTCTGGTCTGGTTTGAGCCGGTCAAAACCGGTTCAAGCCAGTCAAAACCGGTTTGAGCCAGTTTGGTTGGTTGAAGCCTGTCAAAACCGATTCGAGCCTGTCTAAGCCAGACTGGTCCGGTTTGATCCGGTCTAATCAGGTTAAAACCAGATTGAGCCAGTAAAAACCGGTTTTAGCCGGTCTGGAGTGGTTAGAGCCGGTCAAAACCGTATTGAGCCAGTCAAAACCGGTTTCAACGGGTCTGGTCTGGTTTGTGGCGGTCCAAAGCTGTTTGAGCCGGTCTGGCCCGGTTTTAGCCAGTCTGGGCCGGTCTGGTCCAGTGTGATCCGGTTTCAGCCGTTCCGGGGCTGCCTGGTCCGGTTTGATGCGGTGTGAGCCTGTCTGGTCCGGTTTGATCCGTTGTCATCTGGTAAAAACCGGTTTGAGCCGCTCTGGTCCGGTTTGAGCCGCTCTGCTGTGGTTTGAGCCGTTTGGTCTGGTTTGAACCGGTAAAAACCGGTTTCTGGCCCAGTTTAAGGCAGTCTGGGCCGGTCGGGTACGGTTTGATCCGATTTTAGCCTGGTCTGGGCCAGTCTGATTCGGTTTGATCCGGTCTCATCTGGTGAAACCCGGTTTTAGCTGGTCAAAACCGTTTTCAGCTGGTCTGGTGTTGTTTGAGCCGGTCAAAATCAGTTCAAGACGTTCAAAACCGGTTTGTGCCAGTCAAAACCGCATTGAACCGGTCTGGTCTGGTTTGAGATGGTCTAATCAGGCCAAAACCGGTTTAAGCCGCTGAAAACTGGTTTCACCCGGTCTGGAGTGGTTTGAGCCAGTCAAAACCCGTTTCAGCCAGTCAAAACCGGATTGAGGGAGTCCAAACCCGTTTGAACCGGGCTGGTCTGGTTTGCGCCGGTCAAAACCGGCTCAGGTCGGTGAAAACCGGTTTGAGCCCGTCTGGTCGGGTTTGCACCGGTCAAAACCGGTTTGTGGCACAGTTTTAGCCGGTCTGGGCAGGTCTGATTGGGTTTGATCTGGTTTCATCCGGTCAAAACCGGTTTTAGCCGGTCAACACCGGTTTCAGCCGGTCTGGTGTGGTTTGAGCAGGTCAAAACCGGTTTGAGCTGGTCAAATGAG
This sequence comes from Chlorocebus sabaeus, assembly GCF_047675955.1. NCBI lineage: Eukaryota > Metazoa > Chordata > Mammalia > Primates > Cercopithecidae > Chlorocebus > Chlorocebus sabaeus. The sequence goes on along the minus strand of NW_027328087.1, from coordinate 45,257 downwards.
GTTTGAGCCGGTCTGGTCTGGTTTGATCCAGTCTGGTCTGGTTTGAGCTTGTCAAAACCGATTCGAGCTGGTCAAAACCGGATTGAGACGTTTTGGTCTGGTTGAAGTCAGTCGAAACCAATACGAGCCTGTCTGAGCCGGTCTGTCCCGGTTTGACCCGGTCTAATCAGGTCAAAACTGGTTTGGGCCGTTGAAAACCGGTTTTAGCCGGTCTGGAATGGTTTGAGCTGGTCAAAACAGGTTTGAGCCGGTCAAAACCGGATTGAGCCAGTCAAAACCGGTTTGAACCTGTCTGGTCTGGTTTGAGCCGGTCAAAACCGATTTTAGGCGGTCTGGCTCGGTTTTAGCCGGTCTGTGCTGCTCTCATCTGGTTTGATCTGGTTTCAGGCGGTCTGGGCCTGTCTGGTCCAGTTTGATCCGGTGTCGGCCAATCTGGTCCGGTTTGATACGTTGTCATCTGGTCAAAACCGGTTTGAGCCGCTCTGGTCCGGATTGAGCCTGTCTGTTCTGGTTTGAGCCAGTCTAAACCGACTCAGGCCGGTCAAAACCGGTTTCAGCCGGTCTGGTGTGGTTTGAGCCGGTCAAAACCGGTTCAAGCCATTCAAAACCGGTTTGTGCCGATCAAAACCGGATTGAACCAATCTGGAGTGGTTTGAGCTGTTCTAATCAGGTCAAAACCGCTTTAAGCCGGTAAAAACCGGTTGTACACGGTCGGGAGTGGTATGAGCTGGTCAAAACTGGTTTCAGCCGGTCAAAACGGAATTGAGGCTGTCAAAACCGGTTTGAACCGGTCTGGTCTGGTTTGAGCCATTCTAAACCATCTCAGGCCAGTCAAAACCGGTTTGAGACGGTCTGGTCTGGTTTCAGCCGGTCAAAACCGCTTTGTGGTCCGCTTTCAGCCGGTCTGGGCCGGTATGGTCCTGTTTCATCCAGTTTCAGCTCGTCTGTGCCGGTCGAGTCTGGTTTGATCCGGTCAAAACCGCTTTGAGCCGGTGAAAACCGGTTTGAGCCGGTGTGGTCTGGTTTGAGCCGGTGCAAACCGGCTCAGGTGGGTCAAAATCGGTTTGAGCAGTTCTGGCCTGGCTTGAACCGGTCAAAACCGGTTTGTGGCCCTGTTTTAGGCAGTCTGGGGTGCTCGGGTATGGTTTGATCGGATTGTAGCTGGTCTGGGCCAGTCTGATTCGGTTTGATCCGGTCTCATCCGGACAAACCCGGTTTTAGCCGGTCAAAACTGGTTTCAGCCGGTCTGGTGTGGTTTGAGCCGTTGAAAACCGGTTTGAGCCAGTCAAAACCGGTTCGAGCCGTTCAAAACCGGTTTGTGATGATCAAAACCGGATTGAACCGGTCTGGTCTGGTTTGAGCTGTTCTAATCAGGTCAAAAACGGTTTAAGCCGGTCAAAACTGGTTTTACACGGACTGGAGTGGTTTCAGCCGGTGAAAACCGGTTTCAGCCAGTCAAAACCGTATTGAGGCTGTCAAAACCGGTTTGAACCGGTCTGGTCTGGTTGGAGCCAGTCAAAACAGGCTCAGGAAGGTCAAAACCGGTTTGAGCCGGTCTGGTCTGGTTTGCACCAGTCAAAACCGGTTTGTGGCCCAGTTTTAGGCGGTCTGGGCCGGTCTGGTCTGGTTTGATCCGATTTTAGTCAGTCTGGGCCGGTCTGATTCGGTTTGATCTGGTCTCATCCGGTCAAAACCGGTTTTAGCCGGTCAAAACCGGTTTCAGCCGGTTTGGTGTGGTTTGAGCAGGTCAAAACCGGTTTTAGCCGGTTGAAACCGGTTTTGGCCGGTCTGGTCTGGTTTGAGTCGGTCTGCACTGGTTTGAGCTGGTCAATACCGGTTCGAGCTGGTCAAAACCGGATTGAGACGGTTTGGTATGGTTGAAGTCTGATGAAACCAATTCAAGCCTATCTGAGCCGGTCTGGTCCTGTTTGACAAGGTCTAATCAGGTCAAAACCTGTTTGAGCCGTTGAAAACCGGTTTTAGGCGGTCTGGAGTGGTTTGAGCTGGTCAAAACCGGTTTGAGCAGGTCAAAACCGGATTGAGCCAGTCAAAACCGGTTTGAACCTGTCTGGTCTGGTTTGAGCCGGTCAAAACCGGTTTGAGCCAGTCAAGACGGGTTTTATCCGGTCTGTGTCGCTGTCGTCTGGTTTGATCCGGTTTCAGCCGGTCTGGGCCTGTCTGGGCCAGTTTGATCCAGTGTGAGCCAGTCTGGTCCAGTTTTATCCATTGTCATCCGGTCAAAACCGCTTTGAACCGCTCTGGTCCGGATTGAGCCCGTGTGGTCTGGTTTGAGCCAGTCTAAACCGGCTCAGGCTGGTCAAAACCGGTTTGAGCCGGTCAAAACCGGTTTCAGCCGTTCTGGTCTGGTTTGAGCCGGTCTGGTCTGGTTTGAACTGGTCAAAACCGGTTTGTGGCCCAATTTTAGGCAGTCTCGGCCGGTCGGGTATGGTTTGATCCGATTTTAGCCGGTCTGGGCCGGTCTGATTCGGTTTGATCCGGTCTCATCCGGTCAAACCCGGTTTGAGCTGGTCAAAACCGGTTTCAGACGGTCTGGTGTGGTTTGAGCCAGTCAAAACCGGTTCGAGCCGTTCAAAACCGGTTTGTGACGATCAAAATCCGATTGAACAGGTCTGCTCTGGTTTGAGCTGGTCTAATCAGGTCAAAATCGGTGTAAGCCAGTAAAAACGGGTTTTACCCGGTCTGGAGTGGTTTGAGCTGTTCAAAACCGGTTTCAGGCCGTCAAAACCAAATTGAGGCAGTCAAAACCGATTTGAACCTTTCTGGTCTGGTTTGAGCCGGTCAAAACCGGCTCAGGTCAGTCAAAAACGGTTTGAGTCGATCTGGTCTGGTTTCATCCAGTCAAAACCACTTTGTGGCCCGCTTTCAGCCGGTCTGGGCTGGTCTGGTCCAGTTTGACCCGCTTTCAGGTCATCTGGGCCGGTAGAGTCTGGTTTGATCCGGTCAAAACTGCTTTGAGCCGGTCAAAACCGGTTTGAGCCGGTCTGGTCTGGTTTGAACCGGTCAAAACCGATTTGTGTCCCAGTTTTAGGCAGTCTGGGCCGGTCGGGTACGGTTTGATCCGATTTTAGCCTGTCTGGGCTGGTCTGATTCGGTATGATCCGGTCTCATCTGGTCAAACCCGGTATTAGCCGGTCAAAACCGGTTTCAGCCGGTCTGGTGTGGTTTCAGCCTGTCAAAACCGGTTCGAGCCGTTTAAAACTGGTTTGTGCCGATCAAAACCGGTTTGAACCTGTCTGGACTGGTTTGAGCTGTTCTAATCAGGTCAAAACCGCTTTAAGCTGGTAAAAACCGGTTTTACCCGGTCTGGAGTGGTATGAGCTGGTCAAAACCGGTTTCAGACGGTCAAAACAGAATTGAGGCTGTCAAAACCGGTTTGAGCCGGTCAAAACCGGTTTGAGCCGGTCTGGTCTGGTTTGAGCTGGTGAAAACCGGCTCAGGTCGGTCAAAATCGGTTTGAGCCGGTCTGGCCTGGCTTGAACCAGTCAAAACCGGTTTGTGGCCCAGCTTTAGGCAGTCTGGGGCGGTCGGGTACAGTTTGATCGGATTGTAGCCTGTTTGGGCCAGTCTGATTCGGTTTGATCCGGTCTCATCCGGTGAAACCTGGTTTTAGCCGGTCAAAACCAGTTTCAGCCAGTCTTGTGTGGTTTGAGCCGGTCAAAACCGGTTCGAGCCGTTCAAAACTGGTTTGTGACGATCAAAACCGGATTGAACAGGTCTGGTCTGGTTTGAGCTGGTCTAATCAGGTCAAAATCGGTTTAAGCCGGTCAAAAACGGTTTTACCCGGACTGGAGTGGTTTTAGCCGGTCAAAACCGGTTTCAGCTGGTCAAAACCGAATTGAGGCTGTCAAAACCGGTTTGAGCCTATCTGGTCTGGTTTCAGCCGGTCAAAACCACTTTGTGGCCCGCTTTCAGCCGGTCTGGGCCGGTCTGGTCCTGTTTGATCCGCTTTCAGCTCATCTGGGCCGGTAGAGTCTGGTTTGATCTGGTCAAAACCGTTTTGAGCCGGTCAAAACCGGTTTGAGATGGCCTGGTCTTGTTTGAGCCGGTCTGGTCTGGTTTGAGCTTTTCAAAACCGGTTCGAGCCGGTGAAAACTGGATTGAGCCTGTTTGGTCTGGTTAAAGTCAGTCTAAACCAATTCGAGCCTGTCTGAGCCGGTTTAGTCCGGTTTGACCCGGTCTAATCACGTCAAAACCAGTTTGGGCCATTGAAAAACGGTTTTAGCCAGTCTGGAGTGGTTTGACCTGGTCAAAACCGGTTTGAGCCGGTCAAAACGGGATTGAGCCAGTCTAAACCTGTTTGAACCTGTCTGGTCTGGTTTGAGCCTGTCAAAGCCGATTTGAGTCGGTCTGGCGCAGTTTTAGCCGTTTTGTGCCACTCTCGTCTGGTTTGATCCGGTTTCAGCCGGTCTGGGACTGTCTGGACCAGTTCGATCCGGTGTGAGCCAGTCTGGTCCGGTTTGATCTGTTGTCATCCGGTCAAAACCGGTTTGAACCGCTCTGGTCCGGATTGAGCCTGTCTGGTCTGGTTTGAGCCAGTCTAAACCGGCTCAGATCAGTCAAAACCGGTTTGAGCCGGTCTGGTCTGGTTTGAGCCAGTCAAAACCGGTTTGTGTCCCGGTTTCAGCCGGTCTGGGCTGGTCTGCTCCGGTTTGATCTCGTTTCAGCTGGTCTGGGTCGGTCGAGTCTGGTTTGATCCGGTCAAAAACGCTTTCAGCCGGTCAAAACCGGTTTGATACGGTATGATCTGGTTTGAGCCGGTGTGCTCTGGTTTGAGCTGGTCAAAACCGGTTCGAGCCGGTCAAAAGCGCTTTGAGCCGGTCTGGTCTGGTTTGAACCGGTCAAAACCGGTTTGTGGCCCAGTTTTAGGCATTCTGGGCCGGTCTGGTCTGGTTTGATCCGAGTTTAGCCGGTCTGGGCCCGTCTGATTCGGTTTGATCCGGCCTCATTCGGTCAAAACCGGTTTTAGCCGGTTAAAACCGGTTTCAGCCTGTGTGGTGTCGTTTGAGCAGTTCAAAACTGGTTTGACCCGGTCAAAACAGGTTTGAGCCGGTCTGGTCTGGTTTGAGGCGGTCTGGTCTGGATTTAGCCGGTCAAAACCGGTTTGAGCCGGTTTGGTCTGGTTGAAGCCGGTCAACACCGATTCGAGCATGACTGAGCCGGTCTGGTCCGGTTTGATCCGGTCTAATCAGATCAAAACCGGTTTGAGCCAGTGAAAACCCGTTTTAGCCAGTCTGGAATGGTTTGAGCCGGTCAAAACCAGATTGAGCCAGTCAAAACTGGTTTGAACCAGTCTGGTCTTGATTGAGCTGGTCAAAAGAGGCTCAGGTCGATCAAAATCGGTTTGAGCCGGTCTGACCTGGTTTGAACCGGTCAAAACCGGTTTGTGTCCCAGTTTTAGGCAGTCTGGGCAGGTCGGGTATGGTTTGATCCGATTTTAGCCGGTCTGGGCCGTTCTGATTCGGTTTGATCCGGTCTCATCCGGACAAACCCGGTTTGAGCCGGTCAAAACCGGTTTCAGCCGGTGTGGTGTGGTTTGAGCCGGTCAAAAACGGTTCGAGCCGTTCAAAACCGCTTTGTGACGACCAAAACCGGATTGGACCGGTCTGGTCTGGTTTGAGCTGGTCTAATCAGGTCAAAAACGGTTTAAGCCGGTCAAAACCGGTTTTACCCGGACTGGAGTGGTTTGAGACGGTCAAAACCGGTGTCAGCTGGTCAAAACCGAATTGAGGCTCTCAAAACCGGTTTGAACTGGTCTGGTCTGGTTTGAGCCGGTCAAAACCGGCTCAGGTCGCTCAAAATCGGTTTGAGCCTATCTGGTCTGGTTTCAGGCGGTCAAAACCACTTTGTGGCCCGCTTTCAGCCGGTCTGGGCCAGTCTGGTCCTGTTTGTACCACTTTCACCTCATCTGGGCCGGTAGAGTCTGGTTTGTTCCGGTCAAAACCGCTTTGAGCCGGTCAAAACCGGTTTGAGCCGGTCTGGCCTGGCTTGAACCTGTCAAAACCGGTTTGTGGCCCAGTTTTAGGCAGTCTGGGGCGGTCGGGTATGGTTTGATCGGATTGTAGCCAGTCTGGGCCAGTCTGATTCCGTTTGATACGGTCTCATCCGGTCAAACCCGGTTTTAGCCGGTCAAAACCGGTTTCAGCCGGTCTGGTGTGGTTTGAGCAGGTCAAAACCGGTTTGAGCCACTCTGGTCTGGTTTGAGCCGGTCTGGTCTGGTTTGAGCTGGTCAAAACAGGTTCGAGCCAGTGAAAACTGGATTGAGCCGGTTTGGTCTGGCTGAAGTCAGTCGAAACCAATTCAAGCCTGTCTGAGCCGGTCTGGTCCGGTTTGACCCGGTCTAATCAGGTCAAAACCGGTTTGGGCCGTTGAAAACCGGTTTTAACCGGTCTGGAGTGGTTTGAGCTGGTCAAAACCCGTTTCAGCTGGTCAAAACCGAATTGAGTCTGTCAAAACCGGTTTGACCAGGTCTGGTCTGGTTTGAGCCGGTCAAAACCGCCTCAGGTCGGTCAAAATCGGTTTGAGCCCATCTGGTCTGGTTTCAGCCGGTCAAAACCACTTTGTGGCACGCTTTCAACCGGTCTGGGCCGGTCTGATCCTGTTTGACCCGTTTTCAGCTCATCTGGGACAGTATAGTCTGGTTTGATCCGGTCAAAAATGCTTTGAGCCGGTCAAAACCAGTTTGAGCCGGTCAAAACCGGTTTCAGCCACTGAAAACCGGATTGAGGCAGTCAAAACCGGTTTGAACCGGTCTGGTCTGGTTGGAGCCGGTCAAAACCGGCTCAGGATGGTCAAAACCGGTTTGAGCCCGTCTGGTCTGGTTTGCACCGATCAAAACCGGTTTGTGGCCCAGTTTTAGGCGGTCTGGGCCGGTCTGGTCCGGTTTGATGTGATTTTAGCAGGTCTGGGCTGGCCTGATGCGGTTTGATCTGGTCTCGTCTGGTCAAAACCGGTTTTAGCCAGTCAAAAACGGTTTCAGCCGGTCTGGTGTGGTTTGAGCAGGTCAAAACCGGTTTGAGCCGGTCTGGTCTGGTTTGAGCCGGTCTAGTCTGGTTTGAGCTGGTCAAAACCGGTTCGAGCCGGTGAAATCTGGATTCAGCCGGTTTGGTCTGGTTGAATTCAGTCGAAACAAATTCGAGCCTGTCTGAGCCGGTCTGGTCCGGTTTGACCCGGTGTAATCACGTCAAAACCAGTCTGGGCCGTTGAAAACCGGTTTTAGCCAGTCTGGAGTGGTTTGAGCTGGTCAAAACCGGGTTGAGCCGGTCAAAACCGGATTGAGCCAGTCTAAACCAGTTTGAATCTGTCTTGTGTGGTTTGAGCCGGTCAAAGCCTATTTGAGCCGGTCTGGCCTGATTTTAGCCGGTCTGTGCCACTCTCGTCTGGTTTGATCCAGTTTCAGCTGGTCTGGGCCAGTCTGGGCCAGTTCGATCCGGTGTGAGCCAGTCTGCTCCGGTTTGATCCGTTGTCATCCGGTCAAAACCGGTTTGAACCGCTCTGGTCCGGATTGAGCCGGTCTGGTCTGGTTTGAGCCAGTCTAAACCAGCTCAGGTCGGTCAAAACCGGTTGGAGCCGGTCTGGTCTGGTTTGAGCCCTTCTAAACCATCTCAGGCCAGTCAAAACCGGTTTGAGCCGGTCTGGTCTGGTTTCAGCCGGTCAAAACCGCATTGTGGCCCGCTTTCAGCTGGTCTGGGCCAGTCTGGTCCTGTTTGATCCGGTTCCAGCTTGTCTGTGCCGGTCGAGAATGGTTTGATCCAGTCAAAACCGCTTTGAGCCGGTCAAAACCCGTTTGAGCCGGTCTGGTCTGCTTTGAGCCGGTGAAAACTGGCTCAGGTCCGTCAAAATCGGTTTCAGCCGGTCTGGCCTGGCTTGAACCGGTCAAAACCGGTTTGTGGCCCAGTTTTAGGCAGTCGGGGGCGGTCGGGTACAGTTTGATCGGATTGTAGCCGGTCTGGGCCAGTCTGATTCGGTTTGATCCGGTCTCATCCGGTGAAACCCGGTTTTAGCCGGTCAAAACCAGTTTCAGCCAGTCTGGTGTGGTTTGAGCTGTTCAAAACCAGTTCGAGCCATTCAAAACCGGTTTGTGACGATCAAAACCGGATTGAACAGGTCTGGTCTGGTTTGAGCTGGTCTAATCAGGTCAAAATCGGTTTAAGCCGGTTAAAAACGGTTTTACCCGGACTGGAGTGGTTTGAGCCGGTCAAAATCGAATTGAGGCTGTCAAAACCGGTTTGAACCGGTCTGGTCTGGTTTGACCCCGTCAAAACCGGCTCAGGTAGGTCAAAATCGGTTTGAGCCTATCTGGTCTGGTTTCAGCCGGTCAAAACCACTTTGTGGCCCGCTTTCTGCCAGTCTGGGCCGGTCTGGTCCTGTTTGATCCGCTTTCAGCTCATCTGGGCCGGTAGAGTCTGGTTTGATCCGGTCAAAACCGTTTTGAGCCAGTCAAAACCGGTTTGAGATGGTCTGGTCTTGTTTGAGTCGGTCTGGTCTGGTTTGAGCTGGTCAAAACCGGTTCGAGCCGGTCAAAACTGGATTGAGCCGGTTTGGTCTGGTTGAAGTCAGTCTAAACCAATTCGAGCCTGTCTGAGCCGGTCTGGTCCGGTTTGACCCGGTCTAATCACGTCAAAACCAGTTTGGGCCATTGAAAACCCGTTTTAGCCGGTCTGGAGTGGTTTGAGCTGGTCAAAACCGGTTTGAGCTGGTCAAAACCGGATTGAGCCAGTCTAAACCAGTTTGAACCTGTCTGGTCTGGTTTGAGCCTGTCAAAGCCGATTTGAGCCGGTCTGGCCCAGTTTTAGCCGTTCTGTGCCACACTCATCTGGTTTGATCCGGTTTCAGCCGGTCTGGGACTGTCTGGACCAGTTCGATCCAGTGTGAGCCAGTCTGGTCCGGTTTGATCTGTTGTCATCCGGTCAAAACCGGTTTGAACCGCTCTGGTCCGGATTGAGCCTGTCTGGTCTGGTTTGAGTCGGTCTAAACCGGCTCAGGTCGGTCAAAACCGGTTTGAGCCGGTCTGGTCTGGTTTGAGCCAGTCAAAACCGGTTTGTGTCCCGGTTTCAGCTGGTCTAGGCAGGTCTGCTCTGGTTTGATCTCGTTTCAGCTGGTCTGGGTCGGTCGAGTCTGGTTTGATCCGGTCAAAAACGCTTTCATCCAGTCAAAACTGGTTTGAAACGGTATGATCTGGTTTGAGCCGGTGTGCTCTGGTTTGAGCTGGTCAAAACCGGTTCGAGCCGGTCAAAAGCGCTTTGAGCCGGTCTGGTCTGGTTTGAACCGGTCAAAACCGGTTTGTGGCCCAGTTTTAGGCATTCTGGGCCGTTCTGGTCCGGTTTGATCCGAGTTTAGCCGGTCTGGGCCCGTCTGATTCAGTTTGATCCGGCCTCATCCCGTCAAAACCGGTTTTAGCTGGTCAAAACCGGTCTCAGCCTGTGTGGTGTGGTTTGAGCATTTCGAAACCGGTTTGACCCGGTCAAAACAGGTTTGAGCCGGTCTGATCTGGTTGGAGCCGGTCTGGTCTGGTTTTAGCCGGTCAAAACCGGTTTGAGCCGGTTTGGTCTGGTTGAAGCCGGTCAAAACCGATTCGAGCCTGACTGAGCCAGTCTGGTCCGGTTTGATCCGGTCTAATCAGATCGAAACCCGTTTGAGCCAGTGAAAACCGGTTTTACCCGGTCTGGAGTGGTTTGAGCCGGTCAAAACCGGATTGAGCAAGTCAAAACTTGTTTGAACCGGTCTGGTCTTGATTGAGCCATTCAAAAGCGGCTCAGGTCGATCAAAATCGGTTTGAGCCGGTCTGGCCTGGTTTGAACCAGTCAGAACCGGTTTGTGGCCCAGTTATAGGCAGTCTGGGCCGGTCGGTTATGGTTTGATCTGATTTTAGCCGGTCTGGGCTGGTCTGATACGGTTTGATCCGGTCTCATCCGGTGAAACCCGGTTTGAGCCGGTCAAAACCGGTTTCAGCCAGTCTGGTGTGGTTTGAGCCGGTCAAAACCGGTTCGAGCCGTTCAAAACCGCTTTGTGACGATCAAAACCGTATTGAACCTGTATGGTCTGGTTTGAGCAGGTCTAATCAGGTCAAAACCGGTTTAACCCGGTAAAAACGGGTTTTACCCAGTCTGGAGTGGTTTGAGCCGGTCAAAACCGGTTTGAGGCAGTCAAAACCAAATTGAGGCAGTCAAAACCGGATTGAACAGCTCTGGTCTGGTTTGAGCCGGTCAAAACCGGCTCAGGTCCCTCAAAACCGGTTTGAGCCGGTCTGGTCTGGTTTGAGCCGGTCAAAACCGGTTTGTGTTTCGCTTTCAGCCGGTCTGGGCCGGTCTGCTCCCTTTTGATCTGGTTTCAGCTGGTCTGGGCTGGTCGAGTCCGGTTTGATCCGGTCAAAACCGCTTTGAGCCTGTCTGGTCTGGTTTGAACTGGTGAAAACCGGTTTGTGGCCCAGTTTTAGGCGGTGTGGGCCGGTCTGGTCTGGTTTGATCCGATTTTAGCTGATCTGGGCCGGTCTGATTCGTTTTTATCCTGTCTCCTCCGGTCAAAACCGGTTTTAGCCGGTCAAAACCGGTTTCAGCCGGTCTGGTGTGGTTTGAGCAGGTCAAAACCGGTTTGACCCGGTCAAAACAGGATTGAGCCTGTCTGGTCTGGTTTGAGCAGGTCAAAAACGGTTCGAGCCGATCCAAATCGGTTTGAGCCGGTTTTGTCTGGTTGAAGCCAGTCAAAACCGATTAAAGCCTGTCTAAGCCAGTGTGGGCCATTTTGACCCGGTCTATTCAGATCAAAACCGGTTTGAGCTGGTGAAAACCGGTTTTTAGCCGGTCTGGAGTGGTTTGAGCCGGTCAAAACCGGTTTGAGCCGGTCTGGCCCGGTTTTAGCCAGTCTGGGCCAGTCTGGTCCGGTTTGATCCGGTTTCAGGCGATCTTGGCCTGTCTGGTATGGTTTGATCCGGTGTGGGCCAGTCTCGTCCGGATCGATCCGTTGTCATCCGGTCAAAACTGGTTTGAGCCAGTCAAAACCGGTTCGAGCCGGTCTGATCTGGTTTGAATTGGTCAAAACCGTTTTCTGGCCCAGTTTAAGGCAGTCTGGGCCGGTCGGGTACGGTTTGATCCGATTTTAGCCTGTCTGGGCCAGTCTGATTGAACCGGTCTGGTCTGTTTTGAGATGGTCTAATCAGGTCAAAACCGGTTTAAGCCGCTGAAAACCGGTTTTACCCGGTCTGGAGTGGTTTGAGCCGGTCAAAACCCGTTTCAGCCGGTGAAAACTGGATTGAGGCAGTCCAAACTGGTTTGAACCGGGCTGGTCTGGTTTGCGCTGGTCAAAACCGGCTCAGGTTGGTCAAAACCGGTTTGAGCCGGTCTGGTCGGGTTTGCACCGGTCAAAACCAGTTTGTGGCCCAGTTTTAGGCGGTCTGGGCCGGTCTCGTCTGGTTTGATCCGATTTTAGCCGGTCTGGGCCGGTCTCATTGGGTTTGATCAGGTCTCATCCGGTCAAAACCGGTTTTAGCCGATCAACACCGGTTTCAGCCGGTCTGGTGTGTTTTGAGCAGGTCAAAACCGGTTTGAGCCGGTCAAATCATGTTTGAGCCCGTCTGGTCTGGTTTGAGATGGTCTGGTCTGGTTTGAGCTGGTCAAAACCGATTCGAGCTGGTCAAAACCGGATTGAGACGTTTCGGTCTGGTTGAAGTCAGTCGAAAACAATACGAGCCTGTCTGAGCCGGTCGGGCCCGGTTTGACCCGGTCTAATCAGGTCAAAACTGGTTTGGGCCGTTGAAAACCGGTTTTAGCCGGTCTGGATTGGTTTGAGCCGGTCAAAACCTGATTGAGCCAGTCAAAAACAATTTGAACCTGTCTGGTCTGGTTTGCCCCGGTCAAAACCGGTTTGTGGCCCAGTTTTAGGTGGTCTGGGCCGTTCTGGTCCGGTTTGATCTGATTATAGCCGGTCTAGGCCGGTCTGATTCAGTTTGATCTGGTTTCATCCAGACAAAACCGGTTTTAGCCGGTCAAAACCGGTTTCAGCCGGTCTGGTGTGGTTTGAGCAGGTCAAAACCGGTTTGAGTATGTCAAAACCGGTTTGACCTGGTCTAATCAGGTCAAAACCGGTTTGGGCCGTTGAAAACCGGTTTTAGCCGGTCTGGAGTGGTTTGAGCTGGTCAAAACTGGTTTGAGCCGGTAAAAACCGGATTGAGACTGTCAAAACCGGTTTGAACCTGTCTGGTCTGGTTTGAGCCAGTCAAAACTGGTTTGAGCCGGTCTGGCCCGGTTTTAGCCGGTTTGTGTCGCTCTCGTCTGGTTTGATCCGGTTTCAGCCGGTCTGGGCCTGTCTGGGCCAGTTGGATCCGGTGTGAGCCATTCTGGTCCGGTTTGATCCGTTGTCATCCAGTCAAAACCGGTTTGAGCCGCTCTGGTCCAGATTGAGCCGGTCTGGTCTGGTTTGAGCTGGTCTAAACCGGCTCAGGCCAGTCAAAACCGGTTTGAGCCGGTCTGGTCTGGTTTGAGCCGGTCAAAACCGGTTTGTGTTTCGGTTTCAGCCGGTCTGGGCCGGTCTGCTCCGGTTTGATCTGGTTTCAGCTGGTCTGGGCTGGTCGAGTCCGGTTTGATCCGGTCAAAACCGCTTTGAGCCTGTCTGGTCTGGTTTGAGCCGATCTGGTCTGGTTTCAGCCGGTCAAAACCGGTTCGAGCCGGTCAAAACCGGTTTGAGCCTGTTTGGTGTGGTTGAAGCCAGTCAAAACCGATTCGAGCCTGTCTGAGCTGGTCTGGTCTGGTTTCATCCGGTCTAATCAGGTCAAAACCGGTTTGAGACAATGAAAACCGGTTTTAGCCAGTCTGGAGTGGTTTGAGCTGGTTAAAACCGGATTGAGCCAGTCAAAACTGGTTTCAACCGGTCTGGTCTGGTTTGAGACTGTCTAAACCGGCTCAGGCCGGTCAAAACCGGTTTGAGCCGGTCTGGTCTGGTTTGAGCCGGTCAAAACCGATTTTTGGCCCGGTTTCAGCCGGTCTGGGCCGGCTGCTCCGGTTTGATCCTGTTTCAGCTGGTCTGGAACGTTCGACTCCAGTTTGATACCGTCAAAACTGCTTTGAGCCGTTCAAAACCGTTTAGAGCCGGTCGGGTCTGGTTTGAACTGGTCTGCTCTGGTTTGAGCCGGTCAAAACCGGTTCGAGCCAGTCATAACCGCTTTGAGCCGGTCTTGTCTGGTTTGAACCGGTCAAAACCGGTTTGTGGCCCAGTTTTAGGCGGTCTGGGCCGGTCTGGTGCAGTTTGATAAGATTGTAGCCGGTCTGGGCCTTTCTGATTCGGTTTGATCCGGTCTCATCCGGTAAAAACCGGTTTCAGCCGGTCAAAACCAGTTTCAGCCGATCTGGTGTGGTTTGAGCAGTTCAAAACCGGTTTGACCTGGTCAAAAGAGGTTTGAGCCAGTCTGGTCTGGTTTGAGCCGGTCTGGTCTGGTTTGTGCCGGTCAAAACCGGTTCGAGCCGGTCAAAACCGGTTGGAGCCGGTTTGGTCTGGTTGAAGCCAGTCAAAACGAATTCGAGCCTGTCTGAGCCAGTCTAGTCTGGTTTGATCCGGTCTAATCAGGTCAAAACTGGATTGAGCCAGTCTAAACCAGTTTGAACCACTCTGGGCCGGTTTGAGCCGGTCAAAGCCGATTTGAGGTGGTCTGGCCCTGTTTTAGTCCGGTCTGTGCCACTCTCGTCTGGTTTGATCCGGTTTCAGCCGTCTGGGCCTGTCTGGGCCAGTTCGATCCGGTGTGAGCCAGTCTGGTCCGGTTTGATCCGTTGTCATCCGGTCAAAACCGGTTTGAACCGCTCTGGTCCGGATTGAGCCGGTCTGGTCTGGTTTGAGCCAGTCTAAACCGGCTCAGGTCGGTCAAAACCGGTTTGAGCCGGTCTGGTCTGGTTTGAGCCAGTCAAAACCGGTTTGTGTCCCGGTTTCAGCCAGTCTGGGCCGGTCTGCTCCGGTTTGATCTGGTTTCAGCTGGTCTGGGTCGGTCGAGTCCGGTTTGATCCGGTCAAAACCGCTTTGAGCCTGTCTGGTCTGGTTTGAGCCGATCTGGTCTGGTTTCAGCCGGTCAAAACCGGTTTGAGCCTGTTTGGTGTGGTTGAAGCCAGTCAAAACCGATTCGAGCCTGTCTGAGCTGGTCTGGTCTGGTTTCATCCGGTCTAATCAGGTCAAAACCGGTTTGAGACAGTGAAAACCGGATTTAGCCAGTCTGGAGTGGTTTGAGCCGGTTAAAACCGGATTGAGCCAGTCAAAACCGGTTTCAACCGGTCTGGTCTGGTTTGAGACTGTCTAAACCGGCTCAGCCCAGTCAAAACCGGTTTGAGCCGGTCTGGTCTGGTTTGAGCCGGTCAAAACCGGTTTGTGGCCCGGTTTCAGCCGGTCTGGGCCGGTCTGCTCCGTTTTGATCCTGTTTCAGCTGGTCTGGGCCGTTCGACTCCAGTTTGATACGGTCAAAACTGCTTTGAGCCGGTCAAAACCGTTTAGAGCTGGTCGGGTCTGGTTTGAGCCGGTCTGCTCTGGTTTGAGCCGGTCAAAACCGGTTCGAGCCGTCATAACCGCTTTGAGCCGGTCTTGTCTTGTTTGAACCGGTCAAAACCGGTTTGTGGCCCAGTTTTAGGCGGTCTGGGCCGGTCTGTGGTGGTTTGATCTGATTGTAGCCGGTCTGGGCCCGTCTGATTCGGTTTGATCCGGTCTCATCCGGTAAAAACCCGTTTCAGCCAGTCAAAACCAGTTTCAGCCGGTCTGGTGTGGTTTGAGCAGTTCAAAACCGGTTTGACCTGGTCCCAACAGGTTTGAGCTGGTCTGGTCTGGTTTGAGCCGGTCTGGTCTGCTTTGTGCCGGTCAAAACCGGTTCGAGCCGGTCAAAACCGGTTGGAGCCTGTTTGGTCTGGTTGAAGCCAGTCAAATCCGATTCGAGCCTGTCTGAGCCGGTGTAGTCTGGTTTGATCCGGTCTAATCAGGTCAAAACCGGATTGAGCCAGTCTAAACCAGTTTGAACCTCTCTGGGCTGGTTTGAGCTGGTCAAAGCCGATTTCAGGCGGTCTGGCCCTGTTTTAGTCCGGTCTGTGCCACTCTCGTCTGGTTTGATCCGGTTTCAGCCGTCTGGGCCTGTCTGGGCCAGTTCGATCCGGTGTGAGCCAGTCTGGTTCGGTTTGATCTGTTGTCATCCGGTCAAAACCGGTTTGAACCGTTCTGGTCCTGATTGAGCCGATCTGGTCTGGTTTGAGCCAGTCTAAACCGGCTCAGGTCGGTCAAAACCGGTTTGAGCCGGTCTGGTCTGGTTTGAGCCAGTCAATACCGGTTTGTGTCCCGGTTTCAGCCAGTCTGGGCCGGTCTGCTCCGGTTTGATCTCGTTTCAGCTGGTCTGGGTCGGTCGAGTCCGGTTTGATCCGGTCAAAACCGCTTTGAGCCGGTCAAAACCGGTTTGAAACGGTATGATCTGCTTTGAGCCGGCCTGCTCTGGTTTGAGCCGGTCAAAACCGTTTCGAGCCGGTCAAAACCGCTCTGAGCCGTTCTGTTCTGGTTTGAACCGGTCAAAACCGGTTTGTGGCCCAGTTTTAGGCATTCTGGGCCGGTCTGGTCCGGTTTGATCCGATTTTAGCCGGTCTCGGCCCGTCTGATTCGGTTTGAGCCGGCCTCATCTGGTCAAAACCGGTTTTAGCCGGTCAAAACCGGTTTCAGCCTGTCTGGTGTGGTTTGAGCAGTTCAAAACCGGTTTGATCTGGACAAAACAGGTTTGAGCCAGTCTGGTCTGGTTTGAGCCGGTCTGGTCTGGTTTGAGCCGGTCAAAACCGGTTTGAGCCGGTTTGGTCTGGTTGAAGCCAGTCAAAACCGATTCGAGCCTGTCTGAGCTGGTCTGGTCCGGTTTGATCCGGTCTAATTGGATCAAAACCGGTTTGAGCCAGTGAAAACCGGTTTTAGCCGGTCTGGAGTGGTTTGAGCCGGTGAAAACCGGTTTGAGTCACTCAAAACCGGTTTGAACCGGTCTGGTCTTGATTGAGCCGTTCAAAACCGGCTCAGGTCTATCAAAATCGGTTTGAACCGTTCTGGCCTGGTTTGAAACGGTCAAAACCGGTTTGTGGCCCAGTTTTAGGCACTGTGGGCCGGTCGGGTACGGTTTGATCTGCTTTTAGCCTGTCTGGGCCGGTCTGATTCGGTTTGATCCGATCTCATCCGGTCAAACACGTTTTTAGCCGGTGAAAACCGGTTTCAGCCGGTCTTTTGTGGTTTGAGCCGGTCAAAACCGGTTTGAGCCAGTCTGGTCTGGTTTGAACTGGTCAAAACCGGTTTGTGTCCCAGTTTTAGGCACTCAGGGCCGGTCGGGTACGGTTTGATCCGATTTTAGCCTGTCTGGGATGGTCTGATATGGTTTGATCCGGTCTCATCTGGTCAAACCCGGTATTAGCCGGTCAAAACCGGTTTGAGCCCGTCTGGTGTGGTTTGAGCTGGTCAAAACCGGTTCGAGCCGTACAAAACCGGTTTGTGCCGATCAAAACCGGATTGAACCGGTCTGGACTGGTTTGAGCTGTTCTAATCAGGTCAAAACCGCTTTAAGCCGGTAAAACCCGGTTTAACCCGGGCTGGAGTGGTATGAGCCGGTCAAAACTGGTTTCAGCTGGTCAAAATCGAATTGAGGCAGTCAAAACCGGTTTGAACCGGTCTGGTCTGGTTTGAGCCGTTCTAAACCATCTCAGGCCGGTCAAAACCGGATTGAGCCGGTCTGGTCTGGTTTCAGCCAGTCAAAACCGCTTTGTGGCCCGCTTTCAGCCGGTCTGGGCCGGTCTGGTCCTGTTTGATCCGGTTTCAGCTTGTCTGTGCCGGTCGAGTCTGGTTTGACCCGGTCAAAACTGCTTTGAGGCAGTCAAAACCGGTTTGAGCCGGTCTGGTCTGGTTTGATCCGGTGAAAACCGGCTCAGGTCGTTCAAAATCGGTTTGAGCCTGTCTGGCCTCGCTTGAACCGGTCAAAACCGGTTTGTGGCCCAGTTTTAGGCAGTCTGGGGCAGTCGAGTATGGTTTGATCGGATTATAGCCTGTCTCGGCCAGTCTGATTAGGTTTGATCCGGTCTCATCTGGTCAAACCGGGTTTTAGCCGGTCAAAACCGGTTTCAGCCGGTGTGGTGTGGTTTAAGTCGGTCAAAACCTGTTTGAGCCGGTCAAAACCGGTTTGAGCCGGTCTGGTCTGGTTCGAGACAGTGAAAACCATTTCAGGTCGGTCAAAACCGCTTTGAGCCGGTCAAAACCGGTTTGAGTCGGTCTGGTCTGGTTCGAGCCGGTGAAAACCGGCTCAGGTCGGTCAAAACCGCTTTGAGCCGGTCAAAACCGGTTCGAGCCGTTCAAAACCGGTTTGTGCCAGTCAAAACCGCTTTGAACCGGTCTGGTCCGGTTTGAGCTGGTCTAATGAGGTCAAAACCGGTTTAAGCCGCTGAAAACAGGTTTTTCCCAGTCTGTCGTGGTTTGAGCCAGTCAAAACCGGTTTCAGCCGGGCAAAACCGGATTGAGGGAGTCAAAACGGGTTTGAACTGGTCTGGTCTGGTTTGGGCCGGTCAAAACCGGCTCAGTTCGGTCAAAACCGGTTTGAGCCGGTCTGGTCTGGTTTGAACCGGTCAAAACCGGTTTGTGGCCCAGTTTTAGGCGGTCTGGGCCGGTCTGGTCCTGTTTGATGCGATTTTAGCCGGTCTGGGCCGGTCTGATTCGGTTTGATCTGGTCTCAACCGGTCAAAACCGGTTTCAGCCGGTCTGGTGTGGTTTGAGCAGGTGAAAAACGGTTTGAGCCGGTAAAAACCGGTTTGAGCCTGTCTGGTCTGGTTTGAGCCAGTCTGGTCTGGTTTGAGCTGGTCAAAACCTGTTCGCGCCGGTCAAAACTGGATTGAGCCGGTTTGGTCTTGTGGAAGTCAGTCGAAACCAATTCGAGCCTCTCTGAGCCGGTCTGGTCCGGTTTGACCCGGTCTAATCACGTCAAAACCGGTATGGGCCGTTGAAAACCGGTTTTAGCCGGTCTGGAGTTGTTTGAGCTGGTCAAAACTGGTTTGAGCCGGTCAAAACCGGATTGAGCCAGTCAAAACCCGTTTGAACCTGTCTGGTCTGGTTTGAGCCGGTCCAAAACGGTTTGAGCCGGTCTGGCCTGGTTTTAGCTGGTCTGTGCCGCTCTCGTCCGGTTTGATCTGGTTTCAGCCGGT
The DNA here is from genome assembly GCF_047675955.1 of Chlorocebus sabaeus. Classification (NCBI taxonomy): domain Eukaryota; kingdom Metazoa; phylum Chordata; class Mammalia; order Primates; family Cercopithecidae; genus Chlorocebus; species Chlorocebus sabaeus. The sequence continues at coordinate 27,084 of NW_027328087.1, read as the reverse complement.
CTGGGCCTGTCTGGGCCAGTTTGATCCGGTGTGAGCCAGTCTGGTCCGGTTTGATCCGTTGTCATCCGGTCAAAACCGGTTTGAGCTGCTCTGGTCTGGATTGAGCCGGTCTGGACTGGTTTGTGCCGGTCAAAACCGGTTCGAGCCGGTCAAAACCGATTTGACCCGGTTTGGTCTGGTTGAAGCCAGTCAATACCGATTCGAGCCTGTCTGACCCGGTCTGGTCTGCTTTGATCCGGTTTATTCAGGTCAAAACCCCTTTGAGCTGGTGTAAACCCGTTTTTGGCCGGTCTGCAGTGGTTTGAGCTGGTCAAAACCGGTTTCAGCCGGTCTAGTGTGGTTTGAGCCGGTCAAAACCGGTTCGAGCCGTTCAAAACCAGTTTGTGCCAGTCAAAACCACATTGAATCGATCTGGTCTGTTTTGAGCTGGTCTAATCAGGTCAAAACCGGTTTAAACCGCCGAAAACCGGTTTTAAATGATCTGGAGTGGTTTGAGCCGGTCAAAACCGGTTTCAGCCGGTCAAAACCAGATTGAGGCAGTCAAAACCGGTTTGAACCGGTCTGGTCTGGTTTGCACTGATCAAAATCGGCTCAGGTCAGTCAAAACCAGTTTGAGCCGGTCTGGTCTGGTTTGCACCATTCAAAACCGGTTTGTGGCCCAGTTTTAGGCGGTCTGGTCTTGTCTGGTCTGGTTTGATCCGATTTTAGCCGATTTGGGCTGGTCTGATTCGGTTTGATCTGGTCTCATCCAGTCAAAACCGCTTTTAGCCAGTCAAAACCTGTTTCAGCCGGACTGGTGTGGTTTGAGCAGGTCAAAACCGGTTTGAGCCGGTCTGGTCTGGTTTGAGCCAGTCTGGTCTGGTTTGAGCTGGTCAAAACAGGTTCGAGCCAGTGAAAACTGGATTGAGCCGGTTTGGTCTGGTTGAAGTCAGTCGAAACCAATTCAAGCCTGTCTCAGTCGGTCTGGTCCAGTTTGACCCGGTCTAATCACGTCAAAACCGGTTTGGGCCGTTGAAAACCGGTTGTAGCCGGTCTGGAGTTGTTTGAGCTGGTCAAAACCGGTTTGAGCTGGTCAAAAACCGAATGAGCCAGTCTAAACCAGTTTGAACTTGTCTGGTCTGGTTTGAGCCGGTCAAAGCCGATTTGAGCCAGTCTGGACCGGTTTTAGCCGGTCTGTGATGCTCTCGTCTGGTTTGATCCGGTTTCAGCCGGTCTGGGCCTGTCTGGTCCAGTTCGATCCGGTGTGAGCCAGTCTGGTCCGGTTTGACCCGTTGTCATCCGGTCAAAACCGGTTTGAACCGCTCTTGTCCGGATTGAGCCGGTCTGGTCTGGTTTGAGCAGGTCTAAACCGGCTCAGGCTGATCAAAACCGGTTTGAGCCGTTCTGGTCTGGTTTGAGCCAGTCAAAACCGGTTTGTGTCCCGGTTTCAGCCGGTCTGGGCTGGTCTGCTCCGGTTTGATCTCGTTTCAGCTGGTCTGGGTCGGTTGAGTCCGGTTTGATCTGGTCAAAACCGCTTTGAGCCGGGCAAAATCGGTTTGAAACGGTATGATCTGGTTTGAGCCGGTCTGCTCTGGTTTGAGCCGGTCAAAACCGGTTCGAGCCGGTCAAAACCGCTTTGTGCCGGTCTGGTCTGGTTTGTACCGTTCAAAACCAGTTTGTGGCCCAGATTTAGGCATTCTGGGCTGGTCTGGTCTCGTTTGATCCGATTTTAGCCGATCTGGGCGCGTCTGTTTCGGTTTGATCCGGCCTCATCTGGTCAAAACCGGTTTTAGCCGGTCAAAACCGGTTTCAGGCTGTCTGGTGTGGTTTGAGCAATTCAAAACCGGTTTGACCTGGTCAAAACAGGTTTGAGCCGGTCTGGTCTGGTTTGCTCCGATCTGGTCTGGTTTGATCCGGTCAAAAATGGTTTGAGCTGGTTTGGTCTAGTTGAAGCCAGTCAAAACCGATTCGAGCCTGTCTGAGCCGGTCTGGTCCGGTTTTGACCCGGTCTAATCAGATCAAAACCGGTTTGAACCAGTGAAAACCGGTTTTAGCCGGTCTGGAGTGGTTTGTGCTGGTTGAAACCGGTTTGAGCCGGTCAAAGCAGGTTTGAGCCGGTCTGGTCCGGTTTGAACCGGTCAAAACCGGTTTGTGGCCCAGTTTTAGGCAGTCTGGGCCGGTCGGGTATGCTTTGATACGATTTTAGCCTTTCTGGGCCGGTCTGATTCGGTATGATCCAGTCTCATCCGGTCAAACCCGGTTTTAGCCGGTCAAAACCGGTTTCAGCCGGTCTGGTGTGGTTTGAGCCGGTCAAAACCGGTTCGAGCCGTTCAAAACCGGTTTGTGACGATCAAAACTGGATTGAACCGGCCTGGTCTGATTTGAGCTGGTCTAATCAGGTCAAAACCGGTTTAACCGGTCAAAACGGGTTTTACCCGGACTGGAGTGGTTTGAGCCGGTCAAAAGCGGTTTCAGCCGGTCAAAACCGAATTGAGGCTGTCACAACCGTTTTGAACCGGTCTGGTCTGGTTTGAGCTGGTCAAAACCGGCTCAGGTTGTTCAAAATCGGTTTGAGCCTATCTGGTCTGGTTTCAGCCGGTCAAAACCACTTTGTGGCCCGCTTTCAGCCGGTTTGGGCCGGTCTGGTCCTGTTTGATCCGCTTTCAGCTCATCTGGGCCGGTAGAGTCTGGTTTGATCCGGTCAAAACCGCGTTGAGCCAGTCAAAACCGGTTTCAGCCGGTCAAAACCGGATTGAGGCAGTCAAAACCGGTTTGAACCGGTCTGGTATGGTTGGAGCCGGTCAAAACAGGCTCAGTTCGGTCAAAACCGGTTTGAGCCGGTCTGGTCTGGTTTTCACGGGTGAAAACAGGTTTGCGGCCCAGTTTTAGGCGGTCTGGGCCTGTCTGGCCCAGTTTGATCTGATTTTCGCTGGTCTGGGCCGGTCAGATTCGGTTTGATCTGGTCTCATCCGTACAAAACCGGTTTTAGCCAGTCAAAACCGGTTTCAGCCTGTCTGGTGTGGTTTGAGCAGTTCAAAACCGGTTTGACCCGGTCAAAACAGGTTAGAGCCGGTCTGGTCTGGTTGAAGCCAATCAAAACCGATTCGAGCCTGTCTGGGCCGGTGTGGTCCTGTTTGACCCGTTTTCAACACATCTGGGCCGGTAGAGTCTGGTTTGATCCGGTCAAAACCGCTTTGAGCCGGTCAAAACCGGTTTGAGCCGGTCTGGTCTGGTTTGAACTGGTCAAAACCGGTTTGTATCCCAATTTTAGGTAGTCTGGGCCGGTTGGGTATGGTTTGATCCGATTTTAGCCTGTCTGGGCCGGTCTGATTCGGTTTGATCCGGTCTCATCTGGTCAAATCCGGTATTAGCCAGTCAAAACCTGTTTCAGCCGGTCTGGTGTGGTTTGAGCCAGTCAAAACCGGTTCGAGCCGTTGAAAACCGGTTTGTGCCGATCAAAACCGGATTGAACCGGTCTGGACTTGTTTGAGCTGTTCTAATCAGGTCACAACCGCTTTAAGCCGGTAAAAATCGGTTTTATCCGGTCTGGAGTGCTATGAGCTGGTCAAAACTGGTTTCAGCTGGTCTAAACCGAATTGAGGCAGTCAAAACCGGTTTGAACCGGTGTGGTCTTGTTTGAGCCGTTCTAAACTATCTCAGGCCGTTCAAAACCGGTTTGAGCCGGTCTGGTCTAGTTTCAGCCGGTCAAAACCGCTTTGAGCCCCGCTTTCAGCCGGTCTGGGCCGGTCTGGTCCTGTTTGATCCGGTTTCAGCTTGTCTGTGCCGGTCGAGTCTGGTTTGATCCGGTCAAAACCGCTTTGAGCCGGTCAAAACAGGTTTGAGCTGGTCTGGCCTGCCTTGAACCGGTCAAAACCGGTTTGTGGCCCAGTTTTAGGCAGTCTGGGCCGTTCGGGTATGGTTTGATCCGATTTTAGCCGGTCTGGGCCGGTCTGATTCGGTTTGATCCGGTCTCATCTGGTCAAACCCGGTTTTAGCCGGTCAAAACCGGTTTCAGCCGGTGTGGTGTGGTTTAAGTCGGTCAAAACCTGTTTGAGCCGGTCAAATCCGGTTTGAGCCGGTCTGGTCTGGTTCGAGACAGTGAAAACCATTTCAGGTCGGTCAAAACCGCTTTGAGCCGGTCAAAACCGGTTTGAGTCGGTCTGGTCTGGTTCGAGCCGGTGAAAACCGGCTCAGGTCGGTCAAAACCGCTTTGAGCCGGTCAAAACCGGTTCGAGCCGTTCAAAACCGGTTTGTGACGATCAAAACCGGATTGAACCGGTGTGGTCTGGTTTGAGCTGGTCTAATCAGGTCAAAACCGGTTTAAGCCGGTAATAACGGGTTTTACCCGGTCTGGAGTGGTTTGAGCTGGTCAAAACCGGTTTCAGGCCGTCAAAACCAAATTGAGGCAGTCAAAACCGATTTGAATTGGTCTGGTCTGGTTTCAGCCGGTCACAACCGTTTCAGGTCGGTCAAAAACGGTTTGAGCCGAACTGGTCTGGTTTCAGCCAGTCAAAACCGCTTTGTGGCCCGCTTTCAGGCGGTCTGGGCCAGTCTGGTCCTGTTTGACCCGCTTTCAGCTCATCTGGGCCGGTAGAGTCTGGTTTGATCCGGTCAAAACCGCTTTGATCCGGTCAAAACCGGTTCGAGCCGTTCTGATCTGGTTTGAACTGGTCAAAACCGGTTTGTGTCCAGGTTTAGGCAGTCTAGGCCGGTCGGGTATGGTTTGATCCGATTTTAGCCTGTCTGGGCTGGTCTGATTCGGTTTGATGCGGTCTCATTGGTCAAACCCGGTATTAGCCAGTCAAAACCGGTTTTAGCCGGTCTGGTGTGGTTTGAGCCGGTCAAAACCGGTTCGAGCCGTTCAAAACCGGTTTGTGACGATCAAACCGGATTGAACCGGTCTGGAATGGTTTGAGCTGGTCTAATCAGGTCAAAACCGGTTTAAGCTGGTAAAAACGGGTTTTACCTGGTCTGGAGTGGTTTGAGCAGGTGAAAACTGGTTTCAGGCTGTCAAAACCAAATTGAGGCAGTCAAAACCGGTTTGAACCGGTCTGGTCTGGTTTGAGCCGTTCTAAAAAAACTCAGGCCGGTCAAAACCAGTTTGCGCCGGTCTGGTCTGGTTTCAGCCCGTCAAAACCGCTTTGTGGCCCGCTTTCAGGCGGTCTGGGCTGGTCTGGTCCTGTTTGATCTGGTTTCGGCTTGTCTGTGCCGGTTGAGTCTGGTTTGATCCGGTCAAAACAGCTTTGAGCCGGTCAGGCCCGGGTTTTAGCCGGTCTGTGTCCACCCTCGTCCTGGTTTGATCCGGTTTCAGCCGTTCTGGGCCTCTCTGGGCCATTTTGATCCGGTGTCAGCCAGTCTGGTCCGGTTTGATCCGTTGTCATCCGGTCAAAAACGGTTTGAACTGCTCTGGTCCGGATTGAGCCGGTCTGGTCTGGTTTGAGCCGGTCTAAACCGGCTCAGGCTGCTCAAAACCGGTTTGAGCAGGTCTGGTCTGGTTTGAGCCGGTCAAAAACCGGTTTGTGTCCCGGTTTCAGCCGGTCTGGGCCGGTCTGCTCCAGTTTGATCTGGTTTCAGCTGGTCTGGGCCGGTCGAGTCCGGTTAGATCCTGTCAAAACCACTTTGAGCCGGGTCAAAACCGGTTGGAGCCGGTCTGGTCTGGTTTGAGCCGGGTCTGCTCTGGTTTGAGCTGGTCAAAACCGGTTCGAGCTGGTCAAAACAGGTTTGAGCCGGTCTGGTCTGGTTTGAACCGGTCAAAACCGGTTTGTGGCCCTGTTTTAGGTTGTCTGTGCAGGTCTGGTCCGGTTTGATCCGATTTTTGCCGGTCTGGGCCTGTGTGGTCCGGTTTGATCTGGTGTGAGCCGGTCTGGTCCGGTTTGATCTGGTGTCATCTGGTAAAAACAGGTTTGAGCCGCTCTGGTCCGGTTTGAGGCGCTGGTGGTCTGGTTTGAGCCGTTGTAAAATGGCTCAGGCTGGTCAAAACCGTTTGGGCCAGTCTGGTCTGGTTTCAGCCGGTCAAAACCGCTTTGTGGCCCGCTTTCAGATGGTCTGGGTTGGTCTGGTCCTGTTTGATCCGCCTTTCAGCTCATCTGGGCCGGTAGAGTCTGGTTTGATCCGGTTAAAAACCGCTTTGACCGGTCAAAACTGGTTTGAGCCGGTCTGGTCTGGTTTGAACTAGTCAAAACCGGTTTGTGGCCCAGTTTTAGGCAGTCTGGGCCATTCGGGTACGGTTTGATCCGATTTTAGCCAATCTGGGACTTTCTGATTCGGTTTTGATCTGGTCTCATCTCGTCAAACCCGGTTTTAGCCGGTCAAAACCGGTTTCAGCGGTCTGGTCTGGTTTGAGCGGTCAAAACCGGTTTCAGCCGGTCAAAACCGGATTGAGGCAGTCAAAACTGGATTGAACCGGTCTGGTCTGGTTTGCGCCAGTCAAAACCAGCTCAGGGCGGTCAAAAGCGGGTTGAGCCGGTCTGGTCTGGTTTGCACTGGTCAAAACCGCTTTGTGGCCCAGGTTTTTGGCGGTCTGGTCCAGTCTGGTCCGGTTTGATCCGATTTTAGCCGGTCTGGGCCGGTCTGATTCGGTATGATCTGGTCTCATCCGGTCAAAACCGGTTTTAGCGGATCAAAACCTGTTTCAGCCAGTGTGATGTGGTTTGAGCAGGTCAAACCGGTTTGAGCCGGTCAAAACCGGTTTGACCTGGTCTGGTCTGGTTTGAGGCGGTCTGGTCTGGTTTGAGCTGGACAAAACCGGTTCCAGCCGGTCAAAAGCGGTTTGAACCGTTCTGGTCTGGTTTTCACCGGTCAAAACAGGCTCAGGTCCGTCAAAACCGGTTTGACCCGGTCTAATCAGGTCAAAACCGGTTTGGGCCGTTGAAAACCGGTTTTAGCCAGTCTGCAGTGGTTTGAGCTGGTCCCAACCGGTTTCAGCAGGTCAAAACCGGATTGAGGCAGTCAAAACCGGTTTGAACCTGTCTTGTCTGGTTTGAGATGGTCAAAACCGGTTTGAGCCAGTCTGGCACGATTTTAGCCGGTTTGTGCCGCTCTCATCTGGTTTGTTCCAGTTTCAGTCAGTCTGGGACTGTCTGAGCCAGTTTGATCCGGTGTGAGCCAGTCTGGTTCGGTTTGATCCGTTGTCATCCGGTCAAAACCGGTTTGATCCGCTCTGGTCCGGTTTGAGCCGCTCTGGTCTGGTTTGAGCCATTGTAAACCGGCTCAGGCTGGTCAAAACCGGTTTGAGCCGGTCTGGTCTGATTTCAGCCGGTCAAAACCGCTTTGTGGCCCGCTTTCAGCCGGTCTGGGCCGGTCTGGTCCTGTTTGATCCGGTTTCAGCTTGTCTGTGCCGTTCGAGTCTGGTTTGATCCGGTCAAAACCGCTTTGAGCCAGTCAAAACCGGTTTGAGCCGGTCTGGTCTGGTTTGAGCCGGTGAAAACCAGCTCAGGTCGGTCAAAATCGGATTGAGCCGGTCTGATCTGGTTTCAGCCGGTCAAAACCGCTTTATGGCCCGATTTCAGCCGGTGTGGGCCGGCCTGTTCCTGTTTGATCTGCTTTCAGCTGATCTGGGCGGGTAGAGTCTGTTTGCTCCGTCAAAACTGCTTTGAGGCATTCAAAACCGGTTTGAGCCGGTTTGGACTGGTTTGAACCGGTCAAAACCGGTGTGTGCCCAGTTTTAGGCAGTCTGGGCCGGTCGGGTACGGTTTGATCCGATTTTAGCCGGTCTGGGCCGGTCTGATTCGGTTTGATCCGGTCTCATCTGGTCAAACCCGGTTTTAGCCAGTCAAAACCGGTTTCAGCCGGTCTGGTGTGGTTTGAGCCGGTCAAAACCGGTTCGAGCCGTTCAAAACTGGTTTGTGCCGGTCAAAACCGCATTGAACCAGTCTGGTCTGGTTTGAGCTGATCTAATCAGGTCAAAACCGGCTTAAGCCACTGAAAACCGGTTTTACCCATTCCGGAGTGGATTGAGCCGGTCAAAACCGGTTTCAGCCAGCCAAAACCGGATTGAGGCAGTCAAAACCGGTTTGAACCGCTCTGGTCTGGTTTGCGCCAGTCAAAACCGGCTCAGGTCTGGTCAAAACCGGTTTTAGCCGTTCTGGTCTGGTTTTCACCGATCAAAACCGGTTTGTGGCCCAGGTTTAGGCGTTCTGGGCCTGTGTGGTCCGGTTTGATCCGATTTTAGCCGGTCTGGGCCGGTCTGACTCGGTTTGATCCGGTCTCATCCGGTCAAAACCGGTTTTAGCCAGTCAAAACCGGTTTCAGCCGGTCTGGTGTGGATTGAGCAGGTCAAAACCGGTTTGAGCCAGTCAAAACCGGTTTTGGCCGGTCTGGTCTGGTTTGAGTCGGTCTGCTCTGGATTGAGATGGTCAAAACCGGTTCGAGCCAGTCAAAACCTGTTTGAGCCGGTTTGGTCTGGTTGAAGCCAGTCAAAACCGATTCGAGCCTGTCTGAGCCGGTCTGTTCCGGTTTGATCCGGTCTATTCAGGTCAAAACCGTTTTGAGTCGGTGAAAACCGGTTTTTAGCCGGTCTGGAGTGGTTTGAGCCGGTCAAAACCAGATTGAGCCAGTCAAAACCGGTTTGAACCTCTTTGTTCTGGTTTGAGACGGTCAAAACCGGTTTGAGCCGGTCTGGCACGGTTTTAGCTGGTCTGTGCCGCTCTAGTCTGGTTTGATCCGGTTTCAGCTGGTCTGGGACTGTCTCAGCCAGTTTGATCCGGTGTGAGCCAGTCTGGTCCGGTTTGATCCGTTGTCATCCGGTCAAAACGGGTTTGAGCCGCTCTGATCCGGATTGAGCCTTTCTGGTCTGGTTTGAGCCGGTCTAAACCGGCTCAGGCCGGTCGAAACCGGTTTGAGAGGGTCTGTTCTGGTTTGAGCCGGTCAAAACTGGTTTGTGGCCCGGTTTCAGCCGGTCTGGGCCAGTCTGCTCCGATTTGATCCTGTTTCAGCTGGTCTGGGCAGGTCGAGTCCGGTTTGATTTGGTCAAAACTGCTTTAATCCGGTCAAAACCGGTTTGAGCTGGTCTGGTCTGGTTTGAGCTGGTATGGTCTGGTTTGAGCTGGTCGAAACCGGTTTGAGCCGGTCTGGTCTGGTTTGAGCCGGTCTGGTCTGTTTTGAGCCGGTTTGGTCTGGTTGAAGCCAGTCAAAACAGATTCGAGCCTCTCTGAGCCGGTCTGGTCCGGATTGATCCGGTCTAATCGGATCAAAACCGGTTTGAGCCAGTGAAAACCGGTTTTACCCGGTCTGGAGTGGTTTGAGCCAGTCAAAACCGGTTTGAGCCGGTCTGGCATGGTTTTAGCTGGTCTGTGCCGCTCTCGTCTGGTTTGATCCGTTTCAGCTGGTCTGGGACTGTCTGAGCCAGTTTGATCCGGTGTGAGCCAGTCTGGTCCGGTTTGATCCGTTGTCATCCGGTCAAAACGGGTTTGAGCCTCTCTGATCCGGATTGAGCCTGTCTGGTGTGGTTTGAGCCAGTCTAAACCGGCTCAGGCTGGTCAAAACCGGTTGAGAGGGTCTGGTCTGGTTTGAGCCGGTCAAAACCGTTTGTGGCCCGGTTTCACCCGGTCTGGGCCAGTCTTCTCCGATTTGATCCTGTTTCAGCTGGTCTGGGCCAGTCGAGTCTGGCTTGATCCGGTCAAAACCGGTTTGAGCCGGTCAAAACCGGTTTGAGCCGGTCTGGTCTGGTTTGAGCCGGTCTGGTCTGGTTTGAGCTGGTCAAAAACCGGTTTGAGCCGGTCTGGTCTGTTTGAGCCGGTCTGGTCTGTTTTGAGCCGGTTTGGTCTGGTTGAAGCCAGTCAAAACCGATTCGAGCCTCTCTGAGCCGGTCTGGTCCGGTTTGATCCGGTCTAATCGGATCAAAACCGGTTTGAGCCAGTGAAAACCGGTTTTACCCGGTCTGGAGTGGTTTTGAGCTGGTCAAAACCGGTTTCAGCCGGTCAAATCCGGATTGAGGCAGTCCAAAACCGTTTGAACCGGTATGGTCTTGTTTGAGCCGGTCAAAACCGGCTCAGGTCGATCAAAATCGGTTTGAGCCAGTCTGGCCTGGTTTGAAACGGTCAAAACCGGTTTGTGTCCCAGTTTTAGGCAGTCTCGGCCGGTCTGATTCGGTTTGATCCGGTCTCGTCCGGTCAAACCCGGTTTTAGACGGTCAAAACCGGTTTCAGCCGGTCTGGTGAGGTTTGAGCCAGTCAAAACCGGTTTTCAGCCGGTCAAAACCGATTTGAGCCATTCAAAACCGGTTTGTGATGGTCAAAAACGTATTGAACTGATCTGGTCTGGTTTGAGCTGGTCTAATCAGGTCAAAACCGCCTTAAGCCGGTAAAACCGGTTTTACCCGTTCTGGAGTGGTTTGAGCCGGTCAAAACCGGTTTCAGCCGGTCCAAACCGAATTGAGGCACTCAAAACCGGTTTGAACTGGTATGGTCTTGTTTGAGCCAGTCAGAACTGGCTCAGTTCGGTCAAAACCGGTTTGAACCCGTCTGGTCTGGTTTGCACCGGTCAAAACCGGTTTGTGGCCCAGTCTTAGGTGGTCTGTGACGGTCTGGTGTGGTTGGATCCGATTTTAGCTGGTCTTGACCTCTCTGCTTCGTTTCAATACGGTCTCATCCGGTCAAAACCGATTTCAGCCGGTCTGGTGTGGTTTGAGCAGGTCAAAACGGTTTGACCCCAGGTCAAAACCGATTTGAGCCGTTCTGGTCTGGTTTGAGCCGGTCTGCTCTGGTTTGAGCCGGTCAAAACCGGTTCGAGCCAATCAAAACCTGTTTGAGCCGGTTTGGTCTTGTTGAAGCCAGTCAAAAACCGATTCGAGACTGTCTGAGCTGGTCTGGTCCGGTTTGATCTGGTCTAATCAGGTCAAAACCGGTTTGGGCCATTGAAAACCGGTTTTAGCCGGTCTGGAGAGGTTTGAGCTGGTCAAAACCGGTTTGAGCCGGTGAAAACCGGATTGAGCCGGTCTAAACCAGTTTGAACCTGTATGGTCTGGTTTGAGCCGGTCAAAGCCGATTTGAGCCGGTCTGGCCCGGTTTTAGGCGGTCTGTGCCACTCTCGTCTGGTTTGATCTGGTTTCAGCCGGTCTGGGCCTGTCTGGGCCAGTCGATCCGGTGTGAGCCAGTCTGCTCCGGTTTGATCCGTTGTCATCCAGTCAAAACCGGTTTGAACCGCTCTGGTCCGGACTGAGCCGGTCTGGTCTGGTTTGATCCGGGTCTAAACAAGCTCAGGTCAGTCAAAACCGGTTGGAGCCGGTCTGGTCTGGTTTGAGCCAGTTAAAAACGGTTTCTGTCCCGATTTCAGCCGGTCTGGGCCGGTCTGCTCCGGTTTGATCTGGTTTCAGCTGGTCTGGGTCAGTTGAGACCGGTTTGATCCGTTCAAAACCACTTTGAGCCGGTCAAAAACCGGTTTGAAACGGTATGACCTGGTTTGAGCCGGTCTGCTCTCGTTTGAGCTGGTCAAAACCGGTTCGAGATGGTCAAAACCGCTTTTAGCCGGTCTGGTCTGGTTTGAACCGGTCAAAACCGGTTTGTGGCCCAGTTTTAGGCATTCTGGGCCGTTCTGGTCCTGTTTGATCCGACTTTAGCCGGTCTCGGCCCATCTGATTCGGTTTGATCCGGCTTCATCCGGTCAAAACCGGTTTTAGCCGGTCAAAACCGGTTTCAGCCTGTCTGGTGTGGTTTGAGCAGTTCAAAACCGGTTTGACCCGGTCAAAACAGGTTTGAGCCGGTCTGGTCTGTTTTGAGCCGGTCTGGTCTGGTTTGAGCCGGTCAAAACCGGTTTGAGCCGGTTTGGTCTGGTTGAAGCCAGTCAAAACCGATTCGAGCCTCTCTGAGCCGGTCTGGTCCGGTTTGATCCTGTCTAATCGGATCAAAACCGGTTTGAGCCAGTGAAAACCGGTTTTAGCCGGTCTGGAGTGGTTTGAACCGGACAAAACGGCATTGAGCCAGTCAAAACCGGTTTGAACCGGTCTGGTCTTGATTGAGCCGGTCAAAACCGGCTCAGGTCGATCAAAATCGGTTTGAGCCGGTCTAGCCTGGTTTGAACTGGTCAGAACAGGTTTGTGGCCCAGTTTTAGGCAGTCTGGGCCGGTCGGGTATGGTTTGATCCAATTTTAGCTGGTCTGGGACGGTCTGATTCGGTTTGACCCGGTCTCATCCGGTCAAACCCAGTTTTAGCCGGTCTGGTGTGGTTTGAGACAGTCAAAACCGGTTCGAGCCATTCAAAACCGGTTTGTGACGATCAAAACCGAATTGAACCGGTCTGGTCTGGTTTGAGCTGGTCTAATCAGGTCAAAACCGGTTTAAGCCGGTAAAAACGGGTTTTAACCGGTCTGGAGTGGTTTGAGCTGTTCAAACCGGTTTCAGGTGGTCAAAACCCAATTGAGGCAGTCAAAACCGGTTTGAATTGGTCTGGTCTGGTTTGAGCCGGTCAAAACGTTTCAGGTCGGTCAAAAACGGTTTGAGCCGATCTGGTCTGGTTTCAGCCAGTCGAAACCGCTTTGTGGCCCGCTTTCAGCCGGTCTGGGCCAGTCTGGTCTTGTTTGACCTGCTTTCAGCTCATCTGGGCCGGTAGAGTTTGGTTTGATCTGGTGAAAACCGCTTTGAACCGGTCAAAATCGGTTCGAGCCGGTCTGATCTGTTTTGAACTGGTCAAAAACCGGTTTGTGTCCCAGTTTTAGGCAGTCTAGGCCGGTCGGGTATGGTTTGATCCGATTTTAGCCTGTCTGGGCTGCTCTGATTCGGTTTGATCCGGTCTCATCTGGTCAAACCCGGTATTAGCTGGTCAAAACCGGTTTTAGCTGGTCTGGTGTGGTTTGAGCCTGTCAAAACCGGTTCGAGCCGTTCAAAACCGATTTGTGACGATGAAAACCGGATTGAACCGGTCTGGTCTGGTTTGAGCTGGTCTAATCAGGTCAAAACCGGTTTAAGCCGGTAAAAACGGGTTTTACCCGGTCTGGAGTGGTTTGAGATGTTCAAAACCGGTTTCAGGCAGTCAAAACCAAATTGAGGCAGTCAAAACCGGTTTGAACCGGTCTGGTCTGGTTTGAGCCATTCTAAACCATCTCAGGCCGGTCACAACCGGTTTGAGCCGGTCTGGTCTGGTTTCAGCCGGTCAAAACCGCTTTGTGGCCCGCTTTCAGCCGGTCTGGGCTGGTCTGGTCCTGTTTGATCCGGTTTCAGCATGTCTGTGCCGGTTGAGTCTGGTTTGATCCGGTCAAAACAGCTTTGAGCTGGTCAGGCCCAGTTTTAGCCGGTCTTTGTCGCTCTCGTCTGGTTTGATCCGGTTTCAGCCGTTCTGGGCCTCTCTGGGCCAGTTTGATCCGGTGTGAGCCAGTCTGATACGGTTTGATCCGTTGTCTTCCGGTCAAAACCGGTTTGAACCGCTCTGGTCCGGATTGAGCCGGTCTGGTCTGGTTTGAGCCGGTCTAAACCGGCTCAGGCTGGTCAAAACCGGTTTGAGCACGTCTTGTCTGGTTTGAGCCGTTCAAAACCGGTTTGTGTCCCGGTTTCAGCCGGTCTGGGCCAGTCTGCTCCGGTTTGATCTGGTTTCAGCTGGTCTGGGCCGGTCGAGACCGGTTAGATACGGTCAAAACCGCTTTGAGCCGGTCAAAACCGGTTGGAGCCGGTCTGGTCTGGTTTGAGCCGATTTGCTCTGGTTTGAGCCTGTCAAAACCGGTTTCGAGCCGGTCAAAAGCGGTTTCAGCCGCTCTGGTCTGGATTGTACCGGTGAAAACTGGTTTGTGGCACAGTTTTAGGCGGTCTTTGCCAGTTGTTCCAGTTTAATCCGATTTTAGCCGGTCTGGCCCAGTCTGATTCGGTTTGATACGGTCTCATCCCGTCAAGACCGGTTTTAGCCGGTCAAAACCGGTTTCAGCCGGTCTGGTGTGGTTTGAGCAGTTCAAAACCGGTTTGACCCGGTCAGAACAGGTTTGAGCCCGTCTGGTCTGGTTTGAGCCGGTCTGGTCTGGTTTGAGCCGGTCAAAACCGGTTCAAGCTGGTCAAAACCGGTTTGAGCCAGTTTGGTTGGTTGAAGCCTGTCAAAACCGATTCGAGCCTGTCTAAGCCAGACTGGTCCGGTTTGATCCGGTCTAATCAGGTTAAAACCAGATTGAGCCAGTGAAAACCGGTTTTTAGCCGGTCTGGAGTGGTTTGAGCTGGTCAAAACCGGATTGAGCCAGTCAAAACCGGTTTCAACGGGTCTGGTCTGGTTTGAGGCGGTCAAAACCTGTTTGAGCCGGTCTGGCCCGGTTTTAGCCAGTCTGAGCCGGTCTGGTCCAGTGTGATCCGGATTCAGCCGGTCCGGGCCTGTCTGGTCCAGTTTGATGCGGTGTGAGCCTGTCTGGTTCGGTTTGATCCGTTGTCATCTGGTAAAAACCGGTTTGAACCGCTCTGGTCCGGTTTGAGCCGCTCTGCTGTGGTTTGAGCCGTTTGATCTGGTTTGAACCGGTAAAAACCGGTTTCTGGCCCAGTTTAAGGCAGTCTGGGCCGGTCGGGTACGGTTTGATCCGATTTTAGCCTGTCTGGGCCAGACTGATTCGGTTTGATCCGGTCTCATCTGGTGAAACCCGGTTTTAGCTGGTCAAAACCGGTTTCAGCTGGTGTGGTGTTGTTTGAGCCGGTCAAAATCAGTTCAAGACGTTCAAAACCGGTTTGTGCCAGTCAAAACCGCATTGAACCGGTCCTGGTCTGGTTTGAGATGGTCTAATCAGGTCAAAACCGGTTTAAGCCGCTGTAAACCGGTTTCACCCAGTCTGGAGTGGTTTGAGCCGGTCAAAACCCGTTTCAGCCGGTCAAAAGCGGATTGAGGCAGTCCAAACCGGTTTGAACCGGGCTGGTCTGGTTTGCGCCGGTCAAAACCGGCTCAGGTCGGTCAAAACCGGTTTGAGCCCGTCTGGTCGGGTTTGCACCGGTCAAAACCGGTTTGTGGCACAGTTTTAGGCGGTCTGGGCCGGTCTCGTCTGGTTTGATCCGATTTTAGCCAGTCTGGGCCGGTCTGATTGGGTTTGATCTGGTCTCATCCGGTCAAAACCGGTTTTAGCCGGTCAACACCGTTTTCAGCCGGTCTGGTGTCGTTTGAGCAGGTCAAAACCGGTTTGAGCTGGTCAAATCAGGTTTGAGCCGGTCTGGTCTGGTTTGATCCGGTCTGGTCTGGTTTGAGCTGGTCAAAACCGATTCGAGCTGGTCAAAACCGGATTGAGCCGTTTTGGTCTGGTTGAAGTCAGTCGAAACCAATACGAGCCTGTCTGAGCCGGTCTGTCCCGGTTTGACCGGTATAATCAGGCCAAAACTGGCTTGGGCCGTTGAAACCGGTTTTAGCCGGTCTGGAGTGGTTTGAGCTGGTCAAAACCGGTTTCAGCCGGTCAAAACCGGATTGAGCCAGTCAAAACCGGTTTGAAGCTGTCTGGTCTGGATTGAGCCGGTCAAAAACCGATTTTAGCCAGTCTGGCCCGGTTTTAGCCGGTCTGTGCCGCTCTCATCTGGTTTGATCTGGTTTCAGCTGTTCTGGGCCTGTCTGGTCCAGTTTGATCCAGTGTCGGCCAATCTGGTCCGGTTTGATACGTTGTCATCCGGTCAAAACCGGTTTGAGCCGCTCTGGTCCGGATTGAGCCGGTCTGTTCTGGTTTGAGCCAGTCTAAACCGACTCAGGCCGGTCAAAACCGGTTTCAGCCGGTCTGGTGTGGTTTGAGCCGGTCAAAACCGGTTCAAGCCGTTCAAAACCGGTTTGTGCCGATCAAAACCGGATTGAACCAATCTGGAGTGGTTTGAGCTGTTCTAATCAGGTCAAAACCGCTTTAAAGCCGGTAAAAAACCGGTTGTACACGGTCGGGAGTGGTATGAGCTGGTCATAACTGGTTTCAGCCGGTCAAAACGGAATTGAGGCTGTCAAAACCGGTTTGAACCGGTCTGGTCTGGTTTGAGCCGTTCTAAACCATCTCAGGCCGGTCAAAACCGGTTTGAGACGGTCTGGTCTGGTTTCAGCCGGTCAAAACCGCTTTGAGGCCCGCTTTCAGCCGGTCTAGGCCGGTCTGGTCCTGTTTGATCCAGTTTCAGCTCGTCTGTGCCGGTCGAGTCTGGTTTGATCCGGTCAAAACCGCTTTGAGCCGGTGAAAACCGGTTTGAGCTGGTGTGGTCTGGTTTGAGCCGGTGCAAACCGGCTCAGGTGGGTCAAAATCGGTTTGAGCAGTTCTGGCCTGGCTTGAACCGGTCAAAACCGGTTTCTGGCCCAGTTTTAGGCAGTCTGGGGTGCTCGGGTACGGTTTGATCGGATTGTAGCTGGTCTGGGCCAGTCTGATTCGGTTTGATCCGGTCTCATCCGGACAAACCCGGTTTTAGCCGGTCAAAACTGGTTTCAGCCGGTCTGGTGTGGTTTGAGCTGGTGAAAACCGGTTTGAGCCAGTCAAAACCGGTTGGAGCCGTTCAAAACCGGTTTGTGATGATCAAAACCGGATTGAACCGGTCCTGGTCTGGTTTGAGCTGTTCTAATCAGGTCAAAAAACGGTTTAAGCCGGTCAAAACTGGTTTTACACGGACTGGAGTGGATTCAGCCGGTCAAAACCGGTTTCAGCTGGTCAAAACCGTATTTAGGCTGTCAAAACCGGTATGAACCGGTCTGGTCTGGTTTGCGCCGGTCAAAACCGGTTCAGGTCGTTCAAAATCGGTTTGAGCCAATCTGGTCTGGTTTCAGCCGGTCAAAACCACTTTGTGGCCCGCTTTCAGCCGGTCTGGGCCGGTCTGATCCTGTTTGATCCGCTTTCAGCTCATCTCTGCCGGTAGAGTCTGGTTTGATCCGGTCAAAAACGGTTTCAGCCGGTGAAAACCGAATTGAGGCAGTCAAAACCGGTTTGAACCGGTCTGGTCTGGTTGGAGCCAGTCAAAACAGGCTCAGGAAGGTCAAAACCGGTTTAAGCCGTTCTGGTCCGGTTTGCACCAGTCAAAACCGGTTTGTGGCACAGTTTTAGGTGGTCTGGGCCGGTCTGGTCTGGTTTGATCCGATTTTAGAAGGTCTGGGCCGGTCTGATTCGGTTTGATCTGGTCTCATCCGGTCAAAACCGGTTTCAGCCGGTCTGGTGTGGTTTGAGCAGGTCAAAACGGGTTCGAGCCGTTCAAAACCGGTTTGTGCCGATCAAAACCGGATTGAACCAATCTGGAGTGGTTTGAGCTGTTCTAATCAGGTCAAAACCGCTTTAAGCCGGTAAAAACCGGTTGTACACGGTCGGGAGTGGTATGAGCTGGTCAAAGCTGGTTTCAGCCGGTCAAAACGGAATTGAGGCTGTCAAAACCGGTTTGAACCGGTCTGGTCTGGTTTGAGCCATTCTAAACCATCTCAGGCCGGTCAAAACCGGTTTGAGACGGTCTGGTCTGGTTTCAGCCGGTCAAAACCGCTTTGAGGCCCGCTTTCAGCCGGTCTGGGCCAGTCTGGTCCTGTTTGATCCAGTTTCAGCTCGTCTGTGCCGGTCGAGTCTGGTTTGATCCGGTCAAAACCGCTTTGAGCCGGTGAAAACAGGTTTGAGCCGTGTGGTCTGGTTTGAGCCGGTGCAAACCGGCTCAGGTGGGTCAAAATCGGTTTGAGCAGTTCTGGCCTGGCTTGAACCGGTCAAAACTGGTTTGTGGCCCAGTTTTAGGCAGTCTGGGGTGCTCGGGTATGGTTTGATCGGATTGTAGCTGGTCTGGGCCAGTCTGATTCGGTTTGATCCGGTCTCATCCGGACAAACCCGGTTTTAGCCGGTCAAAACTGGTTTCAGCCGGTCTGGTGTGGTTTGAGCTGGTGAAAACCGGTTTGAGCCAGTCAAAACCGGTTTGAGCCGTTCAAAACCGGTTTCTGACGATCAAAACCAGATTGAACCGTTCTGGTCTGGTTTGAGCTGTTCTAATCAGGTCAAAAACGGTTTAAGCCGGTCAAAACTGGTTTTACACGGACTGGAGTGGATTCAGCCGGTCAAAACCGGTTTCAGCCGGTCAAAACCGTATTTAGGCTGTCAAAACCGGTATGAACCGGTCTGGTCTGGTTTGCGCCGGTCAAAACCGGTTCAGGTCGGTCAAAATCGGTTTGAGCCTATCTGGTCTGGTTTCAGCCGGTCAAAACCACTTTGTGGCCCGCTTTCAGCCGGTCTGGGCCGGTCTGGTCCTGTTTGATCCGCTTTCAGCTCATCTCTGCCGGTAGAGTCTGGTTTGATCCGGTCAAAAACGGTTTCAGCCGGTGAAAACCGAATTGAGGCAGTCAAAACCGGTTTGAACCGGTCTGGTCTGGGTGGAGCCAGTCAAAACAGGCTCAGGAAGGTCAAAACCGGTTTAAGCCGGTCTGGTCTGGTTTGCACCAGTCAAAACCGGTTTGTGGCACAGTTTTAGGCGGTCTGGGCCGGTCCAGTCTGGTTTGATCCGATTTTAGCCGGTCTGGGCCGGTCTGATTGGGTTTGATCTGGTCTCATCCGGTCAAAACCGGTTTCAGCCGGTCTGGTGTGGTTTGAGCAGGTCAAAACCGGTTTGAGCTGGTCAAATCAAGTTTGAGCCGGTCTGGTCTGGTTTGATCCGGTCTGGTCTGGTTTGAGCTGGTCAAAACCGATTCGAGCTGGTCAAAACCGGATTGAGCCGTTTTGGTCTGGTTGAAGTCATTCGAAACCAATACGAGCCTGTCTGAGCCAGTCTGGTCCTGTTTGACCCGGTCTAATCAGGTCAAAACTGGTTTGGGCCGTTGAAAACCGGTTTTAGCCGATCTGGAGTGGTTTGAGCTGGTCAAAACCGGTTTGAGCCGGTCAAAACCGGATTGAGCCAGTCAAAACCGGTTTGAACCTGTCTGGTCTGGATTGAGCCGGTCAAAACCGATTTTAGCCAGTCTGGCCCGGTTTTAGCCGGTCTGTGCTGCTCTCATCTGGTTTGATCTGGTTTCAGCCGGTCTGGGCCTGTCTGGTCCAGTTTGATCCGGTGTTGGCCAATCTGGTCCGGTTTGATACGTTGTCATCCGGTCAAAACCGGTTTGAGCCGCTCTGGTCCGGATTGAGCCTGTCTGTTCTGGTTTGAGCCAGTCTAAACCGACTCAGGCCGGTCAAAACCGGTTTCAGCCGGTCTGGTGTGGTTTGAGCCGGTCAAAACCGGTTCGAGCCGTTCAAAACCGGTTTGTGCGATCAAAACCGGATTGAACCAATCTGGAGTGGTTTGAGCTGTTCTAATCAGGTCAAAACCGCTTTAAGCCGGTAAAAACCGGTTGTACACGGTCGGGAGTGGTATGAGCTGGTCAAAACTGGTTTCAGCCGGTCAAAACGGAATTGAGGCTGTCAAAACCGTTTGAACCGGTCTGGTCTGGTTTGAGCCGTTCTAAACCATCTCAGGCCGGTCAAAACCGGTTTGAGACGGTCTGGTCTGGTTTCAGCTGGTCAAAACCGCTTTGAGGCCCGCTTTCAGCCGGTCTGGGCCGGTCTGGTCCTGTTTGATCCAGTTTCAGCTCATCTGTGCCGGTCGAGTCTGGTTTGATCCGGTCAAAACCGCTTTGAGCCGGTGAAAACAGGTTTGAGCCGGTGTGGTCTGGTTTGAGCCGGTGCAAACCGGCTCAGGGTGGGTCAAAATCGGTTTGAGCAGTTCTGGCCTGGCTTGAACTGGTCAAAACCGGTTTGTGGCCCAGTTTTAGGCAGTCTGGGGTGCTCGGGTACGGTTTGATCGGATTGTAGCTGGTCTGGGCCAGTCTGATTCGGTTTGATCCGGTCTCATCCGGAGAAACCCGGTTTTAGCCGGTCAAAACTGGTTTCAGCCGGTCTGGTGTGGTTTGAGCCGGTTAAAACCGGTTTGAGCCAGTCAAAACCGGTTCGAGCCGTTTCAAAACCGGTTTGTGACGATCAAAACCGGATTGAACCGTTCTGGTCTGGTTTGAGCTGTTCTAATCAGGTCAAAAACGGTTTAAGCCGGTCAAAACTGGTTTTACACGGACTGGAGTGGATTCAGCCGGTCAAAACCGTATTTAGGCTGTCAAAACCGGTATGAACCGGTCTGGTCTGGTTTGCGACGGTCAAAACCGGTTCAGGTCGGTCAAAATCGGTTTGAGCCTATCTGGTCTGGTTTCAGCCGGTCAAAACCACTTTGTGGCCCGCTTTCAGCCGGTCTGGGCCGGTCTGGTCCTGTTTGATCCGCTTTCAGCTCATCTCTGCCGGTAGAGTCTGGTTTGATCCGGTCAAAAACGGTTTCAGCCGGTGAAAACCGAATTGAGGCAGTCAAAACCGGTTTGAACCGGTCTGGTCTGGTTGGAGCCAGTCAAAAACAGGCTCAGGAAGGTCAAAACCGGTTTGAGCCGGTCTGGTCTGGTTTGCACCAGTCAAAACCGGTTTGTGGCCCATTTTTAGGTGGTCTGGGCCGGACTGGTCTGGTTTGATCCGATTTTAGTCGGTCTGGGCCGGTCTGATTCGGTTTGATCAGGTCTCATCCGGTCAAAACCGTTTCAGCCGGTGTGGTGTGGTTTGAGCAGGTCAAAACCGGTTTTAGCCGGTTGAAACCGGTTTTGGCCGGTCTGGTCTGGTTTGAGTCGGTCTGCACTGGTTTGAGCTGGTCAATAGCGGTTCGAGCTGGTCAAAACCGGATTGAGCCGGTTTGGTATGTTTGAAGTCTGATGAAAAAAATTCAAACCTATCTGAGCTCCTGTTTGACCCGGTCTAATCAGGTCAAAACCGGTTTGGGCCGTTGAAAACCGGTTTTAACCGGTCTGGAGTGGTTTGAGCTGGTCAAAACCGGTTTCAGCTGGTCAAAACCGAATTGAGTCTGTCAAAACCGGTTTGACCCGGTCTGGTCTGGTTTGAGCCGGTCAAAACGGCTCAGGTCGGTCAAAATCGGTTTGAGCCTATCTGGTCTGGTTTCAGCCGGTCAAAACCACTTTGTGGCATGCTTTCATCCGGTCTGGGCCGGTCTGATACTGTTTGACCCGTTTTCAGCTCATCTGGGCCAGTATAGTCTGGTTTGATCTGGTCAAAAATGCTTTGAGCCGGTCAAAACCAGTTTGAGCCGGTCAAAACCGGTTTCAGCCACTCAAAACCGGATTGAGGCAGTCAAAACCGGTTTGAACCGCTCTGGTCTGGTTGGAGCGCGTCAAAACCGGCTCAGGACGGTCAAAACCGGTTTGAGCCCGTCTGGTCTGCTTTGCACTGATCAAAACCGTTTTGTGGCCCAGTTTTAGGCGGTCTGGGCCGGTCTGGTCCGGTTTGATGTGATTTTAGCCGGTCTGGGCCGGTCTGATACGGTTTGATCTGGTCTCGTCCGGTCAAAACCGGTTTTAGCCAGTCAAAAACGGTTTCAGCCGATCTGGTGTGGTTTGAGCAGGTCAAAACCGGTTTGAGCCGGTCTGGTCTGGTTTGAGCCGGTCTAGTCTGGTTTGAGCTGGTCAAAATCAGTTCGAGCCGGTGAAAACTGGATTCAGCCGGTTTGGTCTGGTTGAATTCAGTCGAAACAAATTCGAGCCTGTCTGAGCCGGTCTGGTCCGGATTGACCCGGTGTAATCACGTCAAAACCAGTTTGGGCCGTTGAAAACCGGTTTTAGCTGGTCTGGAGTGGTTTGAGCTGGTCAAAACGGTTTGAGCCGGTCAAAACCGGATTGAGCCAGTCTAAACCAGTTTGAATCTGTCTGGTGTGGTTTGAGCGGTCAAAGCCTATTTGAGCCGGTCTGGCCCGATTTTAACCGGTCTGTGCCACTCTCGTCTGGTTTGATCCAGTTTCAGCTGGTCTGGGCCAGTCTGGGCCAGTTCGTTCCGGTGTGAGCCAGTCTGCTCCGGTTTGATCGTTGTCATCCGGTCAAAACCGGTTTGAACCGCTGTGGTCCGGATTGAGCCGGTCTGGTCTGGTTTGAGCCAGTCTAAACTGGCTCAGGTCGGTCAAACCGGTTGGAGCCGGTCTGGTCTGGTTTGAGCCTTCTAAACCATCTCAGGCCAGTCAAAACCTGTTTGAGCCGGTCTGGTCTGGTTTCAGCCAGTCAAAACCGCATTGTGGCCCCGCTTTCAGCCTGTCTGGGCCAGTCTGTTCCTGTTTGATCCGGTTTCAGCTTGTCTGTGCCGGTCGAGTCTGGTTTGATCCGGTCAAAACAGCTTTGAGCCGGTCAAAACCCGTTTGAGCCGGTCTGGTCTGGTTTGAGCTGGTGAAAACCGGCTCAGGTCGGTCAAAATCAGTTTGAGCCCGTCTGGCCTGGCTTGAATCAGTCAAAACCGGTTTGTGGCCCAGCTTTAGGCAGTCTGGGACGGTCGGGTACAGTTTGATCAGATTGTAGCCGGTCTGGCCAAGTCTGATTCGGTTTGATCCGGTCTCATCCGGTGAAACCCGGTATTAGTCGGTCAAAACCGGTTCGAGCCGTTCAAAACCGGTTTGTGACGATCAAAACCGGATTGAACAGGTCTGGTCTGGTTTGAGCTGGTCTAATCAGGTCAAAATCGGTTTAAGCCGGTCAAAACCGGTTTTACCCGGACTGGAGTGGTTTGAGCCGGTCAAAACCGGTTTCAGCTGGTCAAAACCGAATTGAGGCTGTCAAAACCGGATTGAGCCGGTCTGGTCTGGTTTCAGCCGGTCAAAACCGGCTCAGGTCTGTCCAAAACGGTTTGATCCGATCTGGTCTGGTTTCAGCCGGTCAAAACCGCTTTGTGGCCCGCTTTCAGCGGTCTGGGCCCGTCTGGTCATGTTTGACCCGCTTTCAGCTCATCTGGGCCGGTAGAGTCTGGTTTGATCCGGTCAAAACCGCTTTGAGCCGGTCAAAACCGGTTTGAGCCGGTCTGGTCTGGTTTGAACTGTTCAAAACCGGTTTGTGTCCCAGTTGTATGCAGTCTGGGCCTGTCGGGTACGGTTTGATGCGATTTTAGCCTGTCTGGGCCGGTCTGATTCGGTTTGATCCGGTCTCATCTGGTCAAACCCGGTATTAAGCCGGTCAAAACCGGTTTCAGCCGGTCTGTGTGGTTTGAGCTGGTCAAAACCGGTTCGAGCTGTACAAAACCGGTTTGTGCTGATCAAAACCGGATTGAACGGTCTGGACTGTTTGAGCTGTTCTAATCAGGTCAAAACCGCTTTAAGCAGGTAAAAACCGGTTTTACCCGGCTCTGGAGTGGTATGAGCCGGTCAAAACTTCTTTCAGCTGGTCAAAAACCGAATTGAGGCTGTCAAAACCGGTTTGAACCGGTCTGGTCTGGTTTGAGCGGTCAAAACCGGTTTGAGCCGGTCTGGTCGTGTTTGATCCGGTTTGAGCCGGTCTGGTCTGGTTTGAACCGGTCAAAACCGGTTTGTGGCCCAGTTTTAGGCATTCTGGGCCGGTCTGGTCGTTTGATCCGATTTTAGCCGGTCTGGGCCGGTCTGATTCGGTTTGATTCGGCCTCATCCGGTCAAAACCGGTTTTAGCTGGTGAAAACCGGTTTCAGCCTGTGTGGTGTGGTTTGAGCAGTTCGAAACCGGTTTGACCCGGTCAAAACAGGTTTGAGCCGGTCTGGTCTGGTTTGAGTTGGTCTGGTCTGGTTTTAGCCGTCAAAACCAGTTTGAGCCGGTTTGGTCTGGTTGAAGCCGGTCAAAACCGATTCGAGCCTGACTGAGCCGGTCTGGTCCGGTTTGATCCGGTCTAATCAGATCAAAACCGGTTTGAGCCAGTGAAAACCGGTTTTATCCGGTCTGAGTGGTTTGAGCTGGTCAAAACCGGATTGAGCCAGTCAAAACCTGTTTGAACCGGTCTGGTCTTGATTGAGCCGTTCAAAAGCGGCTCAGGTCGATCAAAATCGGTTTGAGCCGGTCTGGCCTGGTTTGAACCAGTCAAAACCGGTTTGTGTCCCAGTTTTAGGCAGTCTGGGCGGTCGGTTATGTTTGATCCGATTTTAGCCGGTCTGGGTCGGTCTGATTCGGTTTGATCCGGTCTCATCCGTTCAAACCGGTTTGAGCCGGTCAAAACCGGTTTCAGCCAGTCTGGTGTGGTTTGAGCCGGTCAAAACCGGTTCGAGCCGTTCAAAACCGCTTTGTGACGATCAAAACGGATTGAACAGGTCTGGTCTGGTTTGAGCTGGTCTAATCAGGTCAAAACCGGTTTAAGCCTTTAAAAACGGGTTTTACCCAGTCTGGAGTGGTTTGAGCCAGTCAAAGCCGTTTCAGGCAGTCAAAACCAAATTGAGCAGTCAAAACCGGATTGAACAGGTCTGGTCTGGTTTCTGCGGTCAAAACCGGCTCAGGTAGGTCAAAATCGGTTTGAGCCTATCTGGTCTGGTTTCAGCCGGTCAAAACCACTTTGTGGCCCGCTTTCAGCCGGTCTGGGCCGGTCTGGTCCTGTTTGATCCGCTTTCAGCTCATCTGGGCCGGTAGAGTCTGGTTTGATCCGGTCAAAACATTTTGAGCCGGTCAAAACCGGTTTGAGATGGTCTGGTCTTGTTTGAGCCGGTCTGGTCTGGTTGGAGCTGGTCAAAACTGGTTCGAGCCAGTGAAAACTGGATTGAGCCGGTTTGGTCTGGTTGAAGTCAGTCTAAACCAATTCGAGCCTGTCTGAGCCGGTCTGGTCCGGTTTGACCCGGTCTAATCACGTCAAAACCAGTTTGGGCCATTGAAAACCGGTTTTAGCCGGTCTGGAGTGGTTTGAGCTGGTCAAAAAAGGTTTGAGCCGGTCAAAACCGGATTGAGCCAGTCTAAACCAGTTTGAACCTCTCTGGTCTTGTTTGAGCCTGTCAAAACGGTTGGAGCCGGTCTGGCACGGTTTTAACTGGTCTGTGCCGATCTCGTCTGGTTTGATCCGGTTTCAGCTGGTCTGGGACTGTCTGAACCAGTTTGATCCGGTGTGAGCCAGTCTGGTCGGTTTGATCCGTTGTCATCCGGTCAAAACCGGTTTGAACCGGTATGGACTTGTTTGAGCCAGTCAAAACCGGCTCAGTTAGGTTAAAACCGGTTTGAGCCGGTCTGGTCTGGTTTGCACCAGTCAAAACCGGTTTGTGGCCCAGTTTTAGGCGTTCTGTGACGGTCTGGACCGGTTGGATCCGATTTTAGCTGGTCTTGACCTCTCTGCTTCATTTGAATACAGTCTCATCCGGTCAAAACCGATTTCAGCCGGTCTGGTGTGGTTTGAGCTGGTCAAACCTGTTCGAGCCGTTCAAAACCGGTTTGTGCTGGTCAAAACCGCATTGAACCGGTCTGGTCTGGTTTAAACTGGTCTAATCAGGTCAAAACCGGTTTAAGCCGCTGAAAACCGGTTTTTACCCCGTCTGGAGTGGTTTGAGCCGGTCAAAACCGGTTTCAGCCGGTCAAAACCGGATTGAGGCAGTCAAAATGGGTTTGAACCGGTCTGGTGTGGTTTGCGCCGTGCAAAACGGCTGAGGTCGGTCAAAACCGTTTTGAGCCGGTCTGGTCTGGTTTGCACCGGTCAAAACCGATTTGTGGCCCAGTTTTAGGTGGTCTGGGCCGTTCTGGTCTGTTTGATCCGATTATAGCCGGTCAGGGCCGGTCTGATTCAGTTTGATCTGGTTTCATCCGGACAAAACCGGTTTTAGCCGGTCAAATCCGGTTTCAGCCGTTCTGGTGTGGTTTGAGCAGGACAAAACCGGTTTGAGTCTGTTAAAACCGGTTTGACCCAGTCTAATCAGGTCAAAACCTGTTTGGGCCATTGAAAACCGGTTTTATCCGGTCTGGAGTGGTTTGAGCTGGTCAAAATCGGTTTGAGCCGTCAAAACCAGATTTGGCCAGTCAAAACCGGTTTGAAACTGTTTGTTCTGGTTTGAGACGGTCAAAACAGGTTTGAGCCGGTCTGGCACGGTTTTAACTGGTCTGTGCCGCTCTCGTCTGGTTTGATCCGGTTTCAGCTGGTCTGGGACTGTCTGAACCAGTTTGATCCGGTGTGAGCCAGTCTGGTCCGGTTTGATCCGTTGTCATCCGGTCAAAACCGGTTTGAGCCGCTCTGATCCGGATTGAGCCTGTCTGGTCTGGTTTGAGCCGGTCTAAACCGGCTCAGGCCGGTCAAACCGGTTTGAGAGGGTCTGTTCTGGTTTGAGCCGGTCAAAACCGGTTTGTGGCCCGGTTTCAGCCGGTCTGGGCCAGTCTGCTCCGATTTGATCCCGTTTCAGCTGGTCTGGGCCTGTCGAGTCCGGTTTGAACCGGTCAAAACCGGTTTGAACCGGTGTGTGGTCTGGTTTGAGCCGGTCTGGTCTGGTTTGAGCTGGTCAAAACCGGTTTGAGCCGGTCTGGTCTGGTTTGCGCCGGTCTGGTCTGTTTTGAGCGGTTTGTTCTGGTTGAAGCCAGTCAAAACCGATTCGAGCCTCTCTGAGCCGGTCTGGTCCGGTTTGATCCGGTCTAATCGGATCAAAACGGTTTGAGCCAGTGAAAACCGGTTTTACCCGGTCTGGAGTGGTTTGAGCCGGTCAAAACCGGTTTCAGCCGTTCAAATCCGGATTGAAGCAGTCAAAACCGGTTTGAACGGGTATGGTCTTGTTTTAGCCGGTCAAAACCGGCTCAGGTCGATCAAAATCGGTTTGAGCCGGTCTGGCCTAGTTTGAAGCGGTCAAAACCGGTTTGTGGCCCAGTTTAAGGCAGTCTGGGCCGGTCTGATTCGGTTTGATCCGGTCTCATCCGGTCATACCCGGTTTTAGATGGTCAAAACCTTTTTCAGCCAGTCTGGTATGGTTTGAGCCGGTCAAAACCGGTTTGAGCCGGTCGAAACCGATTTGAGCTGTTCAAAACCGGTTTGTGATGGTCAAAAACGTATTGAACTGGTCTGGTCTGGTTTGAGCTGGTCTAATCAGGTCAAAACCGCTTTAAGCCGGTAAAAACCGGTTTTACCGGTCTGGAGTGGTTTGAGCCGGTCAATACCCGTTTCAGCCGGTCCAAACGGGATTGAGGCAGTCAAAACCGGTTTGAACCGGTATGGTCTTGTTTGAGCCAGTCAAAACCGGCTCAGTTCGGTCAAAACCGTTTTGAGCCGGTCTGGTCTGGTTTGCAGCGGTCAAAACAGGTTTGTGGCCCAGTTTTAGGCGGTCTGTGACGGTCTGGTCCGCTTGGATCCGATTTTAGCTGGTCTTGACCTCTCTGCTTCGTTTGAATACGGTCTCATCCGGTCAAAAGCGATTTCAGCCGGTCTGGTGTGGTTTGAGCAGGTCAAAACGGTTTGACCCGGTCAAAACCGATTTGAGCCGGTCTGGTCTGGTTTGAGCCGGTCTGCTCTGGTTTGAGCCGGTCA